>NC_056744.1:1158254808-1158274808 GCF_019279795.1 Protopterus annectens
AGAGCAACATCTACATCAATCAAACCCACCCAATGTGGGGGGCTTTGCACCCCACATACCCCCTAGCTATATATACCAACTCCGAGATCGCACTAGAGTGGAGAAAAGGGAAAAGTTCTACTGTTGACCAGCTATGTCCTTGCCCTTACTGAATTCAGCAAATCGATGAAGCAATTTTCACTGAATAGGTGTCGGTGGATAGGTGTTTGCCGGAATACGATTTTGGCGACATAATATAGACCCCAAAGGTTGTGCATGGTTCCTAGGCCACACAGATATTCCCCCATAGAGTCTTTTTAGGCAATGACAAATTGAAAGTACTTTAAACATAGCAAATCAAAACCAAGAAAATCTAAAGGTATTACTGCTCAATGCTGGGAGCCTAAACAAAGAATTCCACTCCCTAGAAGCTCTCTTCATCCTAGAGAATGCTGACGTCTGTGTGGTTACTGAGACATGATTAAAAGCCATGGAGAGCACACCAACAGTGCAAGGTTATAATGCCTGCCACACATTTAGACCAGCGTCATTAGCGGACTGGAGTTCTGCTGTGGCGACCCCTTACCGGGAAAAAGCCGAAAGACAAACAAACTACACAGACAGGGACTAAAGGTGGAGGCATCTTGATTTACATTACATTACCTCAAGGCTGGTCAAACAGCACAATGTACTTGAACTTCTCCATGTTCAAATCACCATAGGCAAAATCCCATACCACTTCATAGCAAGCTATAGGTCCCCATCTATGAACCAGGAAACCCATAACATGTATTTAAACTTATTGGAAACATTCACCATCCAACCCAATACCATACTCATGGGTTACTTTAATTATCCCACTATTAACTGGGAATCCTAAATGTACAGGCACAGAGATTCCTAGATTTTGTAAACAGAAACTCCCTGGACCAGATTGTCAATACACCAACCAGGGTCCAACCATACTGGATCTGGTCCTCACTAATATAGGAGAGTGTTGCAAACCCCCTAGTGTAATGTCTTCCTGGTAAGGTCAAACCACAAAATGGTCTTCTTTGAAGTAAAAGTAAAACCATGACCCCCAGCTAATGCTGGAATATTCACAAACTACTCTAAGGCTAATTTCCTGCTATTAAGTGATAACCTGGCAAAATTTAAAGCCCCCATAAACCCTGAGAACTTTGCTGCCTATGCAGAACTGTTACAGAATCTCTATACAAGCATGTGAATAGCTGCATAGAGGTAGCTAGGGTCTATGTCAAATATTCAAACTTCCAAAATGTTGAATACCATATGGTCGAGACCATATGTTCGATATTTGGGAGTTTGAATATCTAATAAGAAAAAAAAAAAAAAGAAAAATATACACTAACAGTGCAAGCAGGGGGGCAAGCCTCCCTGCACCCCCCACACCCCCCTACTTAAATATACCAACTCTGAGACTGAACTTCAGTGCAGAAAAGGGAAATTCTCCCATTCTGCACCGTACGGCGCCATAAAAAGCCAACCTTCGAACACTTGAAATGTCGAACATATGGTCTTGACCATACAATGTTCGACATTTTAAGAGTTTGAATAATTGACATAGACCCAGTAGCTATACCCCACTAGGAAGAAGTACATAACAAACGCAAAAAACAAACCACCCTGGTGGAATCACAAAATCAATAGGCTGTATAACAGAAGGAAGAAAATCAAAGCAAAATTTAGGAGGTGCAGCACCCAGCGGGATGAAAGCACTCTCGTCAAACTAAACAACTCAGAGGACAAATATAGTCTACCAAAGCCAAATTTCCAGACAATTTGGCCTCCCCAACCAAGGGCAACCACAAAAAATTCTTTAATTATGTCTGCAACCTCAAAGGCAATACACAAGTGTGTGCAGAGCTCATTGTAAATGGAGCCACCTATACTGAGCAAATCTACTGGCTGACAAATTCAGCTCCAACTTTAACCATCTCTCCCCCTCAACTTTCTCTCAGGAAATATCATCAAATATAACTCTCCCTGCTATCACAAAGGAAGAAGTCCTTAATGTTCTCTGTAAGGCGAAGAACACTGCATCAATGGGCACACACAATATCCCAGGATACCTTCTAAATAGCATGAAACATGACTTATCAGGTCCTCTGGAATTTCTATTTAATTATAGCCTCCAAACAGGCTTCATGCCTCATGAATGGAGAACAGCAGTAGTCATCCCTCTGCATAAAGGTGGGCCCTCTGCAGACCCTGGAAACTACAGACCCATAGGTCTCACTAGTCTTATATGCAAAACCATGGAAAGAATTATCATGGAAATAATCAATAATGATATAGTAATCCTGGGGACACTGGACTCAACCCAAATGTGGTTTCATCAAGGGCACATCATGCCTACTCAACCTGGTGGACTTCTTTGAGAAGGTCACCAAAGGAATGGATGAGAGCAAAATGGTTCACACTGCCTACCTTGACTTGGCCAAGCCATTTGCCACAATACCCCACTCAGGCATTGTTAACAAACTGAAGAGTTTAGGCGGATAGCCAACTGGCTCACAGACAGGACCCAGGAAGCTAGAACTGGGGAGTCCACCTCTACAAAGAGGCCAGTCACAAGTGGAGTTCCACAGGGATTGGTCCTGGGACCACTCCTTTTTTGGCATTTACTTCCCTGAAGTCAAGGCCAATCTCAACCTCTGGCTGACTAAATTTACAGATGATTGCAAATTAGGAGCTGTCATTCAATCCCACACCAACGCAAATATTCTCCAGGAAGGGCTGACACAGACAAGCAACTGGTGTCAGAGCCATGGATTAAAACTAAGTGCCAAGTAGTCAGGGACTTAGGGGCACACATAGACAGTAATCTAGCCTTTGACCATCATATGTCTACAGTAGTGAGGACATCATTCTATGTTGTGCAACTTATAAACAAAGTTATGGCATCTAGGTCCAAGGATGTCGTTGTTCCACTGTATTCATCATTCATCAGACCTATCATTGAGTACAATGCCCTCTTTGGTATCCCTAACCAGGAATATCCAACAGTTGGAACATCCACAGAGGTTCCTCACTAAAAGAATGCAGGGCATAAGTAACATGTTCTATGCAGGTCGCCTTTAAGGTCCTATACCTGTATTCTGTCTCTTACAGGCTGTTGAGGGGAGAACTATGCCTGGCATACAGGGCATTGTCAAACCCCATTTTGATGGACCTCCTGCATATCCTCAAAACAAACTGCATCACAATTACCCATTCTAAAGACTTAAACCTTGCCTGTGATATAAATAGGACCTGCTGAAGGGACAGGTATATACCCCAGAGACTACACCCTCTCTAGAACAGGCACCCCATCCATGTGAAGCAGAGTTCCTCCCTAACCCAATTCAAGTGTAGCTTGGACAACTGGATGGGGAACAGGAAATTCATCCCTAGGTTGGTGCCTATGTCCCTAATGGACATAGGAAGCTTATAAATGGTCAATCTCCCAGACCCCTGTTTGTAAATGTTTCATCTCCCAAGACCCTGCTTACACTTATCAAGGGTATCAGAAACTGTCAGAGATTTGGGATGTATGGCTAGGCTTAAAAATGCCCTTGTGGTTGTTAATCTAGTGAACACCTATATACTTTCCCAAATGTGACAACAGGGACTGCCATTACCTGCTTAGAAAGTCACACCTACATCTTCCTGATACCATCTCCCCACATTATTATGGGCCCCACATTATCATGAGCATCCACTCTTTAACCAGTGCCCTGGTATCACAGGAGCAGGGCGAGCCAAATGGGAACCACCACCGTCTTCCTTCTGCAGGACAGGTGAACCCATCTTCCCTGTCTGCACCATCAGTCTCCTGAGTCGCTAGTTGAACTCAGCTTAATCTGTTATAATAATGGTTATTTGGCTTTACATCAATTATACTTAATATGGGCCTTTTTACAGCATGTGTATGTACTGAATTAAAATATAGAAAGAAAACTTGATGTTTATTCATTATGCTAGGAAACAATTATATATACTAATGCATTCTTTTCAGTAAAATGTCTGTAAATTATTCAGCATAAGGAGAAGGTACTACAACATTGATAAATATACGGGCAGGTGACATTTTTTGACTGCTAACACTGTGACCATATCTAGTCCCCAGCCATCTACTATACCAGCTACCCTCACAGGGTAAGTGGTATAGTACCAGTTATTCAAGTGGACAGGAAAGAATATTTTTCACATGCTAGAGGGTTATAAGCTCGAAAAACATGCACAAGTGAATACATATAATGCTTACATATTCAGACTATGATTTTTCCTACCTGAAAATTATGGAAGGCTGTGTTTCGGATTATTGACATTCGGATGATTAACTCTTTACTGTATACTGAAACTTATAAACACAAACAAAAATGGCTAAATAAACATCCATGGGTAGAATGTGTCAGGAAAAATACACTACAAGTCAGAAAGAAGTGAACTAAAACAATTTAAATGAGTGCTTCTGTCTCTCTTATTTGAGTGTGATGAAGTCTGTGTTAAATGTAATGCTTTTAATAAATATTTTTTCCATGGTGAATTCCTCCAGTGGATTTTTTACCCATTTTGTTTTTATTGCTACACAGTTATTGGAAACATTGTTTCTTTTGTTTGGTTTATACTGAAATTCATCTTTCATCAAGAGGTCTGTCCCCATGGTAGTTTGCACCCACATGCAGACCTTTATGTCTGAAACAAGCATTTTCTGGTAATTAGAGCCTTTCTGGCATTCTTTGCTTTTCTGCTGTCAATGTTGCCTCTTCTAGTCTCTTCTCTTCTCTCTACTGCTTCTGACTCGCCTTCTCTCTACTGTTCCCTGCTCTACTTCTTTCCAGAACATGAGTTGATTAGCTTATTATCGATGTCGGCAGAATTATATATTTCTCAGAGATCTCAGCGCAAATGTTGTATCACTTTTGATATCCCAGATTAAATACTTCAGCAGACATTGATCAGGCATATCAGTTTTGGAGAGTACCATTAGGGTGGTTGAGATGCACTATCACTTGCAAAGGGGATGCTGTTTTGTTTCTTTATTTTATAAAACATTCAAACTGGGCTATGTTGGAATTTCTTGTGAAAGAAAACAATATGTATTATACTATATTTGGGTTCCTATTACATAATCAAAAACTCGAAACAGCAAATACTCATTTGTCGAACCCAAATGCACAAAACCACAGAATATCAAAGGAAAGGATCAGTGAATTTTTTCTCAGGGAAAAAAATTCGCTGGGCCATTCTCCAGACTTTGCTGTTTTCTTCACTGTGGTGTGATCTTGAAGTTGGTATATTTAAGGTGTAGGGGTGTGGGGGGGCTTGTACATTTTTTTTTGGATCAGCGAATCCCTGGGAAAAAATTCATTGATCCGTTCCTTTGACATTTTGTGGTTTCATGCATTTGGGTTCGATAATAGATTGTTCGCTATTTCTAGCGTTCGATCATATAATATGACCACTATATTATATGTTGCCTTGAATGCACCCACAAGCAAAATATTGCTATGCTTCTTCTTCTTCTTTCGGATGCTCGAGTTAGGGGTTGCCACAGCATATCAACTGTTTCCATTTCTTCCTGTCCTCTGCATCTTGCTCTGTCACACCAACCACCTGCATGTCCTCTCTCACCACATCCATAAACCTTATCTTAGGCCTCCCTCTTTTCCTGTTACCTGGCAGCTTCATCCTTAGCATCTTTTTCCCAATATACTCTGCATCCCTCCTCAGCACATGTCCAAACCAACATAATCTTGCCTCTCTGGCTTTCTCTCCAAACCTTCCAACCTGGGCTGACCCTCTAATATACTTTAAAACATTGCTATGTCCTCTGCAGATATTTGTATGGTTTGAAGAAAATTACTGAGTTTTACTAATATTTGATTATGTAAGTTCTGCCAGTAAGTGAGTAGTATAAAAACAGAGTGTGGAATATCTACTACAACGATAAAGGAACCATACTGTTTTGTTGGTGACAGTTTCCTCAATGGCCATTTTATAGGACAATACATATAAATTACACTTTTAGTGAATGTTACTATTTTTAATGATTTTTGTTAAAGAAATGTCCTTCATTTGTATACTTCCTAATTTTGTATCTGAATTTACAGGGGTTTGTTGTTGCAGAGATTATGGTGTACTGCTTTTTAATTTTTGGCAAATGCAGTTGAGGTGCTTCCTTTAGTCTATGGTTTGATTCCCTCAGTTTCCATTTGTCTACTGTGTGAGTCTGAGCAATGCACTTAAATAAGCAGTACTCCTGAGTTGAGTATGATAAAAGTTTGTGTGAGTCAGTGTTCTACCGCGGTTAACAAATGCTGATAAATAAATAATTAAACAAGCAAATGAATATATCAATGAATGAATAACTACATGACTATAACTAAATATACTGCTGTGCCATGATTTAGGTAGGGAGCAGGGCAAACTGATGTAAGTAGACTCTGACTATTCTCAGAGTTTGGGTGACCATGGTGTTAGTATATTTAATTAAGGGAATGTGGGGTGGTGAGACGGCTTGCTTCCATTTGAAAAAAAATTGTTTTAATACTGCTTTTTCAGACTGTCATTTGCCATTGTATTTTATGATTTTAATGAAGTGTTTTTGTTGATTTGTGATTTGATGGTATGTCCGCTGATCCTATGACATGAACAAGTCCATGATGAAAGCCCAAGATGGCTACAGATTCTATAAGATAAACACACATCACACACACACACAATCACACACAGACACACACAGACAGACACACACACACACACACACACACACACACACACACACACACACACACACACACACACACAGTAAGGCCTTTCCTAAACGTGCATTTGACAACAGGGTGTGTGCTATTGTGTAAATAATGCCTGCCCAGGTGTGTTACACCCCTAGAAGGATGCTAATTGCATAGTAACATGCACCCTAGAGGACATTACTGTACTTAGAGAATAGGCTTTCCCTAAAATTGTTGTGTTTTACTTATTTTTTATTACTGTATTTTTTAATAAATTTTTGATGCAAAATTGTTCCTCCACCTAATGTTTCAAACTTGCTGTTGTGTATGTAAATGGTGTTGGAAGACGTATTTTACATGCAAAATATAACATTCTCAAAAAATATCTCGATATTTACTTCATTTTGTTGGTCCTTAACTCCTACAATTTGTGGTTTATTGCCAATCATTGGGGAGTGAAGTCATTAAATAATGACCTTCATTTGAGTTTCAAACTTTATTTCCTTCAGAAAATGCATGTTAACACAAGTTCTGTTATTCAAGCAGCTTTCTAATTTTATAACAGCAATATTTATAATCTGTTCCTATTTTTGAGCCTTTGCTCCCCCTTTATTTTAGGCTTTTTCCAGATTTCTTGAGCTAAGAAGTCGAGAGGTATTCAAACACCTCTTAACTGCTGCTGCTACTGTTCAATTGAGCTCACTCTATCTCTCTCTCACATAAACACATTTCCACTTTCATGTACACAAGCACATATACACTCACACATGCATATAGAAGCATAAACACACATACACACACGCGCGCACTTTTCTTTCTTTCTTTTTTATGTTTCTTTTAATCTTATACTCACTAAACAGCAAAAGTGCTGCTTAGTGAGTGAATGGCTCAATTGATCTCAGTCTCACTTTTATGCACACACACACACACACACACACACACACACACACACACACACACACACACACACACACACACACACACACAAATACACTCACACTTTTCTATTTTTTTTTTTAATTTTACACTTGCTAAACAGCAAAAATGCTGCTTAGAGAGTGTAAAATAATGGCATTTGTTAGCTTCCTAACAGTCTGAGCTCCATGGCAGCTTAATATGTTGCCATGAAGTGCTGAACTTATTTTTCAGTGGACATTACCTGTACATTAACACCCTGCAGGAGAATGTTCATTCTCCAATCAGACTGGCGATGTACAGGTTGCCCATTCTGTAGGTTAAAATATCATAATGATCTTGCCAGTAATGAGACAGAGATGCTTTTTCAAGGAGAACTGTACCAGTTCTACGATAGAACAGAATGCACATAAAGGGTCAATGAGTCAGATGTTGATAGAATGATAAGCTGGGAAGTGTATACCTTTCCCCAGAAATATAGAGATACATCGCAGGAGGGTAGTAGGCCAACAAATAAAATAGATCATTATTGTTAAATTCCAGAGTCTGACAATATATTGTTCAAGTATACAGTAGTTTATCAGACCAGAGTCAGAAAAGATGGATGTAATAGACACCTTTAAACATAGGGTGACAGAAAAGCAGACAGACAGCAAGGTTTACACTTCAAGTTGATGTTTTTGATGAATCTCACTTGGACATCTTCAAGTGTGTGTGTGAGTGTGTGAGTGTGTGAGTGTGTGCTTGTGTGTGTGTGTGTGTGTGTGTGTGTGTGTGTGTGTGTGTGTGTGTGTGTGTGTGTGTGTGTGTGTGTGTGTGTGTGTGTGTGTGTGTGTGTGTGTGTGCGTGTGTGTGTGTGTATGCATGTGCATGTGTGTGTGAAGAAGGGCTATTGGTGCAAAAGTTAAAGGCTGTGGTTGAAATGGTGACATACACTGGCATATAGTATTGTATAAGGGGACACTAAATTGTTGAGTTGTTTTACAGAACTCTGTAGGTGAAATGGCTTGGGCTGTTTGACCTGACATGGTGTAAATGGTGTTTCACTTATGGCAAGAGTTGTTCAGGACTGTTTCTGTTATTATTTTGGTACACTGTAAGACATCATGTCTCTCTGTTTAGCTTCCTTGTCTTGTGCAATTCCTGGCTTCTTTAAAGACATTAAAGGACCAGTAGTTTTGTTTTTGAAAATTATTACATTACAGATTATCTGTGACACATCTCAGAGGTCTAGCTAGGGTGGGGTAAAGAGAGAAGTCACTCTGGGTGCAAGGTGCATGGGGTATGATTGGCAGATGCTGACTGGTCATTAGTTGGACAGTACTGGCATTCTTTTCTGTACCCGTGTTCTTTCTGCTCTCAAACATGAGAAGACCTTTTTTTATTCCTCAACCAAAAGTTGAGTGGCTGCCAGATCAGCAGACTGGAAGTTGATGGGGGGGGGGGGGGTAGTGCACAGAGTGCTAGATTAACTACCTACCCCTATAAGCAAAACACAGGAGGAAAAGCATAGCACCAAAACTGTGCAAACTAATGCTTGAAGTAACACAAAAAACACAAAATGGCACTGCAGAACCACTCGGAGATATCTGTAGAGTGAAGGAAAACTTTTATTAGCACCAATAACACAAAAAAAATAATAAGATAAAATTAAATGCATTAACTGAATCAATGTTTCTCTTCCTAAGCAGAGGACTTTATCAGATAAGAAAACTAGCTTAAACCTACCCATTTAAATACCTGTACTAATCAATCAATAAGAACCAATTAAAACAATTAAGCTTCCATTTAAGCTAGATACCAGAATATAAAGAAACAGGCACTATAAAAAACCCATATGAAAAGGACAGATTTGAATACAGTTGTGAACAATAGATTCATATAACCCAGCACAATATAAAATAAGAATATTCTCATTTTATAGTATAATAAACACCTATTAAAACATATATAAAAATCAAGACATTAAAAAGAGACATTAAAATAACATTTGAGACTAACAGGACATTAAAAGGAGACATTAAAACAACATTTGAGACTAACACACTGTTTCTAAATGTCAAGACATTCCTAAGCTTAAGAAATATATATATATATATATATATATATATATATATATATATATATATATATATATATATAGACATATATATATATACACACACACACTGTTAATCTGATCTGCATGAGAGAAATACCTAATATCAAATATACCTGAAAAAATTAGTTTCAGGGAATGGGGGAGTTTTAAAAACCAACAGGCTGATAATATAAGATATATATATAAAAATGTTTGAATAATTAAACTCCAAGCAGGTGGTGATGAATGAACAGATACAAATCTAAATACCAGACAATAAACTATTAAAATATATTCAATCAATTTAAAATTCCAACTCAAATGGAATTTATAACCTGGCTGTTTTAAGTTTCAACTCCGGGGCTATGGAGACATGTTCATTCAAACCGGGGTGTCTATTGACTTCCAATACTATTTGCCAGTAGATCTCCTATATTCAATCCTCGTCTCCCAAGGTTCCCCCTAAGGTTCTTTGCTATTTCTTCCAAATCAAAAAATGTAAAAACAGCCAGACTACAACTCTTAGTGTGTTTATATAAAGCATTCATTTAATCTTTAGTTCTGATATCATAGAGGTGTTTATATAATCTTCTTCTTGAGCTTATGCACAGACTTCCCTACATAGAAAGCATCACATCTTTTACATTGAGCAAGGCATATAACCACAATATTATCGCAATTAGAGAATGTTCTAGCTTCTATATACCTGTTCCTCCCTCTAACATATACAGATTCACTGTTAAGAAGATTTGGGCAGTGGGCGCATGCCCCACATTTGTATGTACCTGCATTGTTCCTCCTCATAGCCATATTTTTACTTCTGCCTTGTTCTAAAATTTCTTTGATATTGTTCCCCTTCTTGAATATGCATCTAATAGGATCTTTGAAAATCATCTCAAGGTCTGAGAAACTTGCAAATCTTTCCCAGCTGCTTAAAATAATATTCTTAAAGAGATTAATATTGCATTATTATAGTTCAAAACCAGAGCTCCCATAAAATCTGTGTTATTCCCAAAATCTATGTCACTTCTGTGCCCATCTCATTGTTAAAGTCACATTGCTTCAGTGCCCACCCCAATAAATAAAAAAGAGAGGTATAGTTAAGGAGCAGTTTATAAGGTTATCCAGAATGACCTCTTGTGAACAGGATTTTATGGATGAATGTGCTAAGCTTACAAATATGTTTTTGGAAAGAAAACACCCTCACTAGTTGTTAGAAATGTAGTGAATGAGATAAAGGATGGTAGAAAGGATAGATTTGTCTCTGTTTAAGAAAGAAAATGTAATATTGAAACAACATTACTTTAACCATGAGATAGGGATTGGAATGCAACAGTGAGAAAGGATTAAGTGGTGTCTGGATTGAGGAAGAGAAGTCAGATGAAGGAAGGAAGGTTTGCAAAAGGATTTACACATTCATTAGGATGGGTAGCTACATGAAGGGTAATTAGTGATCAGTTGAAAGGTCCAGATTATGCGTACTATTCAGAAAGATATGGTAGCTGATCAAGAACAGGCAGACCTTACATAATGAAGTAACATACTAAAATGGTGACAGAAGTAATAACACAATCTATTGTTTTTTTCAAATCACCCAATGAATGGAGTGAAATTGTGGTTGGGAGTAGAGGATCAAGTGAGGAGCCATTGGACAATACCAGCATACATATTGGGAAATGAAGAAAAGGAATGAGGTTGGGGGTATACTTTAGGAAGTGTTGGAAAAACAGATGAAGGGGAAAGTGTTAAAAGGGGAGGTGGAACAAAAGATACAAGAATATTATAAAAGGGAAATGAGTGTAGGGTTGCCACCTTTGCAGATGCCCAAAGTGGGACATTTTTTCAGAAATGTGAGATTTTGCAGGATAAAACATACCTACGGCCAGTGCAAAGGACATAACTTCACTTTTTTGCCAAAGTAAAAGCTTATTTTTGAGCATTTGAGTTGCTTATGCTATTTCATATAGTATTTATGTGTTCCAGATACAAAATAACTGTTTTATGCAACTATTAATGAAAACTTAATATATTTTGTCTTAAAAATCTCAGGACATTTGCCATTTTTAGTTTTTTTTGCAGGACACAATTGCCCAGAGTGGGACTGTCCCTCACAAAGAGGGACAGGTGGTAACCCTAAATGAATGAGAAGAGGAAAAGGAAGAATGGTGAAGAATTGAAAGAGGAACTGATATGGTTGCAGGGAGAGAGAAAGGGGAGGAAACACGGCTTAAAACAAAGGGAAAAAGATTAAGCATAAAGTGCAAAAATGGGAAGGTGACAGGATATAGAAAAAGCAGGTTGCTATAGAAAAGGTTTATTTTAAGGTGAACCCAATAGTGATGAAAACACTGGCAATTTGGTTAAGATAACAGGAAGAAGAAAGGGGTACATATGAACTAGGAGATGGAAATAAAGAAAGGAGATGAGGGAAGCTTGAGAACATCTTGGAAGGATTTAGAATATATTATTAAAAGCTGTATGGGAGAAGGGAAGAAAGCAAGAATTGGAGAGATAGGGATAAGGCAGACCATAGAGTTGATGGTAACAAGGATTAGTCAAGATAAGGAGGAGAAATTGGTAAAGGAAATAAAAATAGAGGCGACAGAGATAGCGTGAAGTAGGATGATGAAAAGGAAGTCACCGGGATATGATTGCCTGCCAGAAGAATTTTGGGACTTACAGAAGGAAGACATAATAAGAAGATAGGTACAACTGTTTAATAAGGTATATGAAGGACAAGGAATACCCTCTTCATGGAAAGAAGTAGTGATATCAGTAATTCCTAAAGGGAAAGTATCTAAGATTTTGGCTTCTTATAAACTGATATCAGTGTTGAGCCATGATTATAAATGTTTTATGATGGTACATGCAACCAGAGAAGGACTAATGTTGCCAAAACTGATATACAGAGATCAGACTGGGTTTGTAGGAGGTACATGATTGATCAATCTGATCTGGATCCTGTTATTAATACATGATGCTAAGGAACAAGGAAAGGAGTTAGCTCTAGTCTCACTTGATGCAGAAAAGGCTTTTGATCATGAATATTGGGACTATCTAGTGGAACTGATAGGAAAGAATGAATTTCCTAAAAGATGGGCAGAGATGTTAAGACTAATATACCAAGGAGCAAGGCTGAGATTTAAAATAATGGAAGATCAATAGAAGAGATAAAAATCAGAAGAGGTAGTAGGTAGGCATGCCTTTTGTCCCCACCTCTATTTGCGTTGTATATAGACCCCTTGCAGAAAAGATAAGAAGTTTGGAGAAAAGGGGCTATGAGTGGGAAAGGCAATAAAAAAGGTCTCATTTTATGTAGGTGATGCTTTAGTGACATTGGCAAATTATATGGAGGGTATGGGAGAGCTGTGGGGGATATTGGAGGCAAGGATTCTTAAAAGAGTGAAAGAGCAGTTGCAGAGATGGAAAACACTAAATCTGTAACTTGATCAAAAAATCCTGATATTGCAGATGTGGGTTATGCACAAGTTTATATATCCAGAAACAGCCTTTTTGGAATTGCTGGGATATACTCTGTTAAACAAATGAAGGAACTCAGTAGAGATTTTATATGGGAAGGGAAACATGACAGTGGGATGAGACTGGTTGATAGAAATCCTTGAAAGTGGAGGATTGAGAGCCCCAGACTTGAAACAGATTCTGGTTGCATACATAGTGGTCAACATATTAAAAGTACTAGATATGGACTATATAGCAGAATGGAAGCAAATTATTTTTAGGAAGGAGAAACTGTTGAAAGAAGGGGGATATTATGGAGATACTATTAGAGAGACAACCAAAAGAGTTGACATTATAATGGGTGAAACAGGTGCAGATGGAGATTAAAATAATATGGCATAATGTAGGGAGAAACCTGGAGAGAAAGAATAATGCTGATATGGAGCTCTAAAGTAGAGGTAGGGAACAAGGTGATGATATGAGGTAGGTAAAGAGGCAAAATATGATTAAGTACTGGGATCAGGTTTAGATTAGGAGGAGATTGGAGACATGGCAAGAAATCATGAAAGAATTCCATTTAGAAAACTATATGGAATGAGAATTTAAAAGAGTGAGAAGTAGATGGTGTAGCATACAGAAGACATAGAATGTGGGTGGAGAAGACCCAGAGTTTATCATGGAAATTGAAGGCAGAAGACTGGAAGGGAAAAACATGAGGGGGTTATTTAGATTAGCAAAAAAAGGGGATAGGAGTGAGAATTAGCAGAAGAATGCAGACTGCAAAGCAGGGTGGGAATTGGAGCTATGGGAGACCACAGAAGAATTGGAAAAGATTCTATGGTGATCAAGGTATGTAACAAAAGCATGAAAATTTTGTATGTTTGCATGGAAGTGTCTTCATACATACTTTTATATACTAGTAAGGGAAGTTAAGACATTTCCAAGAGTGGATGATTGATGTTGGAGTTGTAAGGAAGAGAGTGGTACTCAGAATAAAAATTTTCAGGAATACAAAGAGTTAAGCAATTTTAAGAAGGAATTAATAATGATAACAGAGGAGAAATGGTATGGATAATTGAACTTAACAAGAAGCTATTTCTCCTAGGCTATACTGATGAGGTTCAGATGGGTGGATGGGAAAGACAGAGAAAACTAGTTTGTTAATGACGATGTCAAAAAAAAAAGGTGTTGTGAACAAAATGGAAAATTGGAGAAGCCCAAGTAGGAGTGGAAATGAAGTGAATGATGATGTGATTGATGCCAGAAAAACTCAGATTGAGATCAATTAAGACTAGGTCAAACCTTAGGAATGATGGGACTGGTAGGTGAATTTGGGAAATGAGCATGAATTATTACGCAGAGATGAGATACTTTGGGAGGAAAGCTAATATGGGGTTGGGAGGGAATTGTACATAGTTAATCAAAAGTGGGTATGGTTTGATTGCTGATTGTTATGGATTTTTTTCTTATTTCTTTTTGAATAATGATAAAAAATGATGTGATGACTGTGATGTAACATATTTCTAAGGCATAGAAGTTGAAATTCATTGAGCTGAGCCTTAAATGTTAAAGAAGAGGGAATACAAAGGGAGATTAGAAAGAGCATGTATTATGAATGTTGAAAGTAGAAAAAAAGAACATTGGATTTACATAGTTGGACCATTCCATTAACAAAAGACAACAAACTAACTTATTAAATGTTAACCACACCAGATGCCTCTATGTGTTTTTTTTCTGCCTAAATATATTGAATCCTGGTGGCAGCATTTTTTGCCTAGTATGCTAACCATAGCTAAATTTTTGCCCTAACCAATTCTCTGTGTTGTAGTTGGAAATTCATCTTTGTAGTAATGACAGCTTATTGCAGATGCTAGTGTCATCAATTGTGCTTCTTTTATACCATGTAATATGGTCCACTTGTCATGCTTTGGGTTTGGAAGTGTGATCATCTGTGATAAATGGTCAGTATTAAGGTGTACACCCCACCTTGGAATGAGAATGCTGGGCAGCTGTGTAAACTTGATAGCACAATGTGTAAAAGGTAGCCATACATATACTAGCAATAATGGAATTAAGTGTATGAAAAATAACTGTATGTATGTAGAGGTGACTCATGATTCTTAATTGTTTTGTGACTGATGTGAGACAAATGAGAAAACCATAGCTAACTCATCAGCTCCCCCCTCCAAGAAAAAATAGCTCTTCCCAGAGTTGAAGAGTAAAAAAACAGAAAAGCTCTTCACCACTCCTCTGTAGCAAACTGTTTGCTATAACTGTAACAAGCAGCTTGTTACAGTTGCTACCAAAAACTCACCTAACATTACCTGCTTCATCCACTATTGGCATTCATTTATTGGTACTGATACTGAATTCTCACACAATTGGCACGCACTAATCACACCCTTGTCAGCTTGCACTTGGAACAGCTGCCTCCTTCACCCCTCTCTAGTTATGCCTCTGATGCTTGGTTCAGTACTGAAGGTAGCCTAAGTAGGTTACAGTTAAGTTAAGGAAGTGTGTTTTTAAGATGCTGTGAGGTCAGAAGGAATCCATATAAATGCAATATTACTGTAGCTGAGGGTAGGATGGAGTTGGCTATGGCAGGACTGCACAACTGTGCAGCCACACTTAGTAGATTGGTAGAAGACTACCTCCATGCCTAACAGCATGTGCAAGAAAGGTCCTTTACCTGCAAACATTATCTGAAAAGCAGAACAATTCAGGTCTAGCCTTAGAGCGAAGTTATATGAGACTGTTGAAAGTGGGGTTTCACTCACTGAAGGAGGGTGTACACAAGCTGGTTACTTAATTGTTGCAGTGTAAATTCTACAACATCCTTTGGTACTCTTAGGGTCAGACCAAATTATTGCTGTGAGGTTTCCTCTGTCTGAAGGAGTGAAATTCACTTGTAAGCACTCAGGTGATGGAATATGATTCAGTGAATGTCCACAGAAGAAGTGAGGCTCAGTGCAACCTGAGAGGATGGAGGTTGTTTGAAAATAGTCCACCATGAAAAAAAAATCAGGAAAAAAGAAATGTCAAGGAAAATGTGCTTATTGCAGAAAAGGATTATGAAAATTGAGACTATATGCTTGGAGCTTACACTTAATCTATTTGTAGAGGTGTGTTAGCTGTGTTAATAGATCTTCAGGAAGAATCAGTGTAACAATAAATTAATTTTACTCAACTTCTGTCCCCTTTCCCATGGTCACAGCTTGTATCATCTATGTTCCTATTCCTTATGTAAAGCACTGCTGATCCTAAGGTACTTAGACTGGTACACATGAAGCAGTTGTTTAGCCATCACTTTTAAGGGCCTCTTCAGTGTTTGCCCCTCTCAGTACCACAGCCCATGTTTAATGTGGAATATTTTTGCATGTGCAGTGGTCCAATGTAATTTGTCATTGATTTTTTTTCAAAGGATTCTATGGGAATCAACATTCAACTTTAGAAGTGTGTTTTGCATTAGCTATTTAACCTTTTATTTTACGTTAGTTAATATAAACTACTACTGTTTCACTACTCCTAATAAAAATATAGGTTGAAGGGAGTCAGAAAAGATAGAAGACAGGGAGAGTTAGTATGCTTCATGCTGTGGCCAAGACAGGGACAATTGTTAGTATGATTCATGCTGTGGCTACATACCTGGTTTGAGTGTTCACTGTTTTCCTGTACCCAGAAACTATCTTTAGTGGTTCTGGCAACTTATTATGATGGCATCTGATAATTAAGAGCACATGTCTTTGCAGGTGTGTCATTATGTCAGCTATCTACTTAATCTTGTGTAATGTTTATCATATTATTTTACCATCCAGGATATTGGTCATTTTTAGTTAACTGTATTTTGCCTTCATGATTTTTTTTCCTGCAGTTAGCCTGAATCATGTTGGAAATGGGTGCAGGGATTAGTAAAATTACTTGATTAGAAAATAATTAATAAATACATATTAAATAAATTTAGAAATATATATATTTAAAATTGTTCGGATATGAATATATCTTTTTGCTGAAATAAATTTTAGCAAGCAGGCCAAACCTTTTCCCCCATTATTGCTCACAAGACAATTTGGAACATACATGCAGTCACTTATACATGGATGCAGACATTATTGTATACCTCCTTCCATTTCCTTCATTCATGAAGTCCTATACAAACTAATAGAGGACAAGGCCAGTCTCATATTGCATGTCTTTGTTTATACACAATCCCCCAGATTTACTATTCTTCCATGCAGGACTAGCTTAGTCCTGCACGGAAGCGGCTGTTTAGGAGCAGAACGGCAGCGAGCCATGCATATTAATGAGGCATGCTGCCTGAGCTCCTAATCTTACACGGAGCATGTAAAAGTGCAGGGGGCATGTCTGAGAGCAGAGCTCTCAGAATATACATGCCCTCACAATGAAGAATAGCAGAAAGCCCAAAAGAATGTGCAAGACCGCTCATAGGTGCCGGTATACCCCAGCAACATCCCCCACGTGTTCAACAGCAATAGTAAACACAAACAATATAAAAATACCATCTTTACTTTTATGAAACTGATTAAATCTAACCATAGGTGCATGTGTTTGCCTAAAGCTTAGCTATGGTTAATGCAGCTTAAATGGCTGAAGAGGATAAAAAGGAAGATATATGCAAATGAAGCAATATAGCAATAGTGAAGTGGGCAAAGCATTCGCCTTACGAGCAGGCATTCCCCATTCGATTCCCACTGCTGCACATTCCATTTTCCATGTCAAATCATGTTATGACCAATATTTTAGTTGCATAACCTACTAAATAACATATATTTGTGAACTGGAGTACTGCATTAAATGCAGATGTGAGGTGCTAGTGTCATAAGGTTGCAAAGTCCACAGATAATCACATGTGCCCCATGCAGTATATGTACACAGAAATCATGGATACAAATGGAAGGTAAAATGTGTAATGAATGATAACTCCATACAGCTTTGAAATCCCCCACCTTCCCAAGAACCATTAGACATTACTGTCTAAATCAGTGCAGTGGTAAGCAGGAGTAAGCAAATGTAAGCACTATTAAGCAGTAGTAAGAGGGAGTAAACATATGTAAGCACTAGTAAGCAGGTACAAGCTTGTTTGCATGGGGGTAAGCAATGCACACACAGGTTAAGCAATATGGAAGCTAACTCTCTGTAAGCATCTTTAACCAAAGGTTAGCAGTGCTTACTGTTGTGCAAACCCATGCAAACCCACTTACAACTGCTTAAAAGTGCCTTAAGCACTCTGTATGCATCAGCCGCTGTTCTGGCCAGAAACAAAACAAACAACCTTTGCAGGTCTTGAACCCAGGACCCTGTACACTATAGTCACAGTAGTTAACCACCAAGCCATCACAACTGTACATAAGAGTGAGGTATCACCAAACTAACCCTCACTATAGTAAAACCGAACTGAACATGTGAAAGGAATCAGTATACAGTCATATGTTCTACAACCTACTACATAACATAAATATGTGAAGTGGAGTACTGAAGTAAGCCCAGATGAGAGGTGTAAATATAACAGAGTTTTGAAGTCCCCTACTAAATGCATGGACCCAATACAGTGTACGTACACATGAATCATGGATACCAGACATATATATATATAAGACGTAATGAATAATAAATCAATGGCAAAAATCAAATATAATGCAAAGTCAATTTTTAGCAAAGCTAAGCATTGCACAGGCCAGCTTAGGAGGTGTAAGGAATGTGTAGGCCAGCTAATTCAATGTGCCCCATGGTATACCCCTTTAAACAATGCCAACCTTAGGTAAGCAGGTTTGCCCATAGCTTAGCCTTTTCAAAACTGACCAATCATGGCAAAGTGTGTGAATTTGGCCCTACTTCATAGGTTCATAAGTTGGTACTAGACTATCGGCCCTAGGGCCTATACAAGCCTAGCCATAACAATTCCCTGGCTATTTCTTCTCACACTATTTACTTCCCTGGACCCCTGCCTAGCAGAGTGACTGACATGATCCCTGGGGTGAATTTCCTTTCTCCCATCCATTCGTCAAGGTTCCTTTTTTAGATGGCCAAACAGGCTCTCTGCTTGACATGTATGGGCAAACTTAAACCCAATAGGTGGGAATACATCTCATAACTGTTTGTAGCTTCCCCTTGCAGGCACCATGGCAGGAAGGGAAGAGGAAGTGCACTTCCGGACACAGCCCTGGGGCATCCCGGATTCCAGAGTCATGGCAGGACTCCTTGTCAAAGACCATGAGCAGAGACTGCTGCCGGGCAAGTACCAGGGTTCCCAATATAAGGCGGAAGCCTGGCACTGTCTCACCCGTGACCTCACCAGTGTGGCATATCCTGAACTGGTGAGCAGGTCGGGCATCACTATGCTGACCTGAAGCGGCAAAAGGGGGATCTCTTGGCTCAGTGGATCCAAGAGGCTAGGACGACAGGGGAGGTCCCATCTGTGTATAAGTATCGTATCACTCCACTATATGTTTAATAATTGCTAGCTCATGTATATTATGGATAGGTATGGCTAAATATTCCTCTTATGTCCTCCACAGTGGCAAGTGAGTGGGCCGCAAACCTGCAGAAGTTGCAACATGAGGCAGTTTAGTAATACTCTTGCATGTACTGTCATAGGAAATAAATCTAAAAGCATTAGTAAGTTAATTGCCAGTATAAAACCTGTGTTGTTTAAGTACAGCATATGGCAGGAATAGTCTAATATAGTTTGTATGTAAATAAAAGTATAACAGCCTGACAATAAAGGTCTAACTGCTGGACTGTATGTGTATACTCTGGCATAATATGGTAATGTAGATTTGCAATCACTTAATAGTACTGTTGTATTA
>NC_056744.1:1158279808-1158334808 GCF_019279795.1 Protopterus annectens
ACAGGGGTTTATATTTAAGCTGGTGAGCTTATCTATAATGCCCGAGTGGGGTATTGTATCGAAGGCTTTTGCGAGGTCTAGGTAGGGTGTGTGGACCACCTTCCCCTCATCAATGGCCTTGGTAACTGTTTCAAAGAAATCAACCAGGTTTAAGAGGCAGGATCTGCCCTTAACAAAACTGAACTGGGTAGGATCCAGTGTCTGTAGGTCCCCAATATCTTTTTTTATGAGGTCCATGATGATCCTTTCCATAGCTTTGTAGACCAAGCTAGTCAGGCTTATGGGGCGATAGTTTCCAGGATCCGTTGAGGCACCACCTTTGTGGAGAGGGACCACTGTTGCTGTACGCCACTCTTTGGGTACATATCCTGTGGTAAGGCTGAGATTGAATAGTAGTTTTATGTTTGGGTTTAGCTCTTCTTGGAGTTCATGTAGGACGCAGCCCGGGACACAGTCTGGTCCCATTGATGCTGTGTTTTTTGCTTTGGAGAGGGCGGCTCTTACCTGAGCATCTGAGATGTCAGGGGGGCAGCACTCTGCTGGGATAGATATTTGCCCTTTTGGTGGGGAGGGGGGGGAGAAGTTTGCACTGAACCTGTCAGCTAGGATGTTGGCAATGTCTGTGGGTTTGGTGTATTTTTTGTCATTTTGGACCAATTCTGTGCATATCTGGGAATTCCCACCCAGGTTCCTAACATAACCAAAGAAAGTCTTGTGATTATCCTTAGTGTCCTGTGCAATTTTTCTCTCGAAGCTGGCCTTAGACGATTTTATGAGTGCCCATAGTATTTTGCTAACACTGATCAGAGATGCCTTCCCTTTTTGGGATTTTGCTCTATCATGTAGTAGCTTCCTCCTTCTATTGTATAGTTTGTTTATGGCTGGGGTCCACCAGACAGGACGTCTGCCTTTGGAGGATTGGGTCTTAGTTTTATTTGGGATTGCATGATCCATGCATTCCTGAAGGTGTTCATAGAATGTGTTTATAAAGGATTCTGCAGTCTGGGCTGTATTTTCCACAGGCCCGGGGGCTTTGAAGGATTCCACCTCAGTTTTGAGGAGTGTGAAATTTGCTTTAGAGAAGTTTTTCACTGTGGTTTTCTGGGCAGGTGGTGGGGTCAGAATGTGAATATCCAGTGAGATTAGTTTATGGTCTGATCTTACCAGTGAGGGATACACTTCTGGTCTGGAGCATAGAGTCCCCATGTTGGTGATGATCAGGTCCAGTATGTTTTCCCCTCTTGTGGGAGTGGTAACAAGTTGTTCCATAGCATTTGAGTTTATAAATTCTAGGAACCTTTGAGCTAGGGTGTTGGAGCTAGAGTAATGCTCCCAGTCTATGTTTGGGTAGTTGAAGTTGCCCAATATAATGGTGTTTGGAGAGACCTTCGTATTTTCCAGTGTTCTCAGGAAGGCTGAGTGGGGTTTCTGGGTTTGGGAGGGTGGTCTGTAGCAGGCTATAAACTGGAAGGCAGTTTTACCCACTGTTAGTTGCACATGGATAGTCTCTGATGCTTCGTGCTGTGCCACCAACCTGGAGGTGTGGGTATCTTTGACGAATATTGATACTCCCCCTCCTTTTCTGGTTCAGTCCAAGTTTTGGGACCGAAAAGCATGGTATGAGGTATAACCTGGCAGTGCTGGAATGCTCTCGGGAGCCTTGAACCAGGTTTCTGTTACTGCACAGATATCGATGTTTTCCATGCTAAGGAGATACAACTGTAGATAAAAATGGGAACATAACAAAAACATATATGCCCACATGCAGTGTTAATGGGGTTAAGGGGGCCCAAACAACATATGTCTTGTACGTATAGATATTCCCCCCCAAACATGTCTACCCAGCAATACAATACCAACTGTTGCAGATCCCATAACCAGGACCTGACACAACATGGGCATAAGATGTTAACAGTACTCCATCTCACCTGTATGATGTCAGTCTGGTATCAGTAACATATCATGCAATACAGTCTGACTACCATAGGGAATGTACAATGTGGATGCAATCAACATTCCTAGGATACATATACACAGATACATATATGCAGATATATATATATATATATATATATATATATATATATATATATATATATATATGTATATATAGATATATATATATATATATATATATATATATATATATATATATATATATATATATATATATATATATATATGTAACTACACATAGACACACACATAGATATGTATAGAAAGATGCATAAGTAGAAGGTGCACACAATACGGAACAGCCACTATGCTTACAGTTGCCACCTTACCAATTGGACACTGTGTGAGCCACCCATACAAATGACAATTGTTGCCTGCAATATATTCCCACACAGAGGCCAATGGATATAACACCACACACAGGTTTGCATGCATGCGAAAGCTTTATTTGTGTGCTATTACAGTTGTATATGCCATGTCATATAGCTGTTTAGACATTGACATACATATAAACAGAGTAATCCAACTGTGAAACAGTTATATTAATACAGTAGTCTGGAAAGCTTTACCTATGTTGCTGTCCAGGCCAAGGCCTTCAAGTAGTACAATAGTAAAGACAGACTAGGCCACAGGATACCAATCAATCAACAGTAAGTAATGCAGATGTATAGTCCAGCAACCTCTATCTACAATCTGTACACAATCCCTAGGGGGTAAAGCACTCAGTTGACACAATGGGATGTATCTGTTACATAACAATTCATAACTGACACCATCACAATCACACTGACAAACAGAACAGTCTGTATGGCAGGAGGCAGTAGGCCTGCATTTACCCAAGCTGAATTGTATTGTAACGTCCATCCAGATACCTTAAGGCAGCTTATCCCTGATACCCCCACATGTTGTAACAGCCTATGTTAGTTATGGTGCATCCCCCGCTAGACTCAATAATACAGGGCCATATACCAGTGTTACATACACTGGCCTCTGGAGTGCATGAAGACACACATGTATTGTGTAGGTGAAGCCCACACATATATGGACCCAACCCCACAGTATGTGTGGGGGACACATCAGTAGTGGACTGATGGCAGGTATGGCAGCATGACATACTCACAGCACATTACATAACATCCCCTGACAGCATGTCATATGTACAAAGCCTGGTATGTAGGAGGAGGACAAAGGCTGGAACACAGGCCCATATGTGTAAAACTGTTGTCATACACTAAGCAAGTAGCTGGTGTTACAGGATAGTCTGCAACATATCCTTAGTCAGGAATATGAAGTTAGAAACAGAAATGGATGCAGCCATGTACTGATAGCACTCAACACACACACTGCCAGTGATATATCTGACACAAGACCTGTGTGGTGTACAGATAAAACATAATAGGCACACCTCTGGCCATCAAGTGGATAAGCCCACAGTTGAGAGCTATGCAGACAGACTGCATTCCAATTTAAACTAGCATGTACACACAAACCTTGTAACACTGGTACTATACAATGCATACAACAACACTACTCACACTATGTCTGTAGTTCTAGAACCTCCTACAAATATGTAGCTGGCCTGAGTGTGCAGGTTCTCCTGTAAGAGGTATTGCTACCTGCTGTCTGTAACACTGCTGGCCACACACAGGAAGGATGTCCATCATACAATAAAGGTAAAGGGACCGAGCCCACATGATGTAGGGATTTATAGTAGTTGGTTGCTTTGACAGTGGTAATTGGAAGCACTACACAGCATGCTGCATGCAGGTAGCAAGTGGATGACACTGATTGGTGGAGAGGCCATCACCTGATCATGTGCATCACCTACAAATTCCATGCTGCAATCTATGCAAAGCAACTCATTCCATTTACTGGAGAGAGACTGAGAGTGAGAGAGAGAGAGAGAGAGACAGAAAGGTATGCTTATGTGTACACACACACACACACACACACACACACATATATATATATATATATATATATATATATATATATATATATATATATATATATAGATATATGGGTCCCCTTCAAATGGTCGACATTTCACAATGTCGACATTCATATGGCCGAGACCATATGATCAACATTTGAAATGTCGACCATGGGGAACCGGCATCTCTCTACCGTGCAGAATGGAAAGATTTCCACTTCCGCACTGTAGTGCGATCTCGGAATTGGTATATTTAAGTTCTGGGGGTGTGTGAGGGGAGGAGCCGCCCAAGGGGGGTGCAGGGGGTGAAGCCCCCTGCTAGCAGCGTTACGGTAAGTTTTTTTTTTGTTTTTTATGTTCTACTTGTATGGTTGACATTTCAAATGTCAGCGATATGAATTTCGACATTGTGAAATGTCGACCATATCAAGTAGATATATATATATATATATATATATATATATATATATATATATATATATATATATATATACAGGGTTCCTATCACATTGCCGAAAACTGAAAATGTCAAATGGCTAAAATATCGAAAGTGACATTCATTGCAACTGTTCTTGTGGGAATGCGGTACATTGAGGATCAGTAAATTTTCCCTTTCCTTACTGTAGTGCGATCTCGGAGTTGGTATATATAATTAGCAGGGAGTGTGGGAGGGCACAGCCCTCCACAAGAACAATTTTGATGAATGACAATTTCGATATTTTAGCCATTCGACATTGTCAGTTTTCGACAATGTGATATAAACCTTATATATATATATATATATATATATATATATATATATCCACAACTATACAGATGCCCATGTGTAGACATATATATGAACACATATATACATTATATATACCTACACATGTATAGATATATACCTATATGCACATGTCTACATATATACAAACACACACACAAACATATATGTATGTAAATACATGTCCCCTATATTACTACCACAATGCTGCATGCTATGTGTGAAGAAACAGCACACATAGTAATACACATAGATATCTACAGCTGTCAGTGTGTGCAACATGGATGGGTATATCACATGTGAACCCCTTGTTGGGACCACATTGCCATTGCCTGTGAAGTATGGAATGGGAATATGGGGAAGTATGGCAGGTATAGTTATGGAGGTGGTCAGGGTTGATAGATATAGAAGACAGCCTACAGGGGTGGTATGTGATACATGTGGTAGGTAAACCCCATGGATGATGTGTGTAGTCTGTGATGTGGACACCCCATGGGCTCCAATATGGATACAATGGGAACAAGCCTACCACCCATTGCTACTCACAACAGCAGTCCATGTCCCAAAGGTGCCTGGCCTGGAGGCTGAGCAGGAGGAGCATGTGGGCCCTATGAATGTGTACTGGGTGCCTCAAGGTGATGTAGCACATCCCATATGTGTCTGTGGACCACGGAATGGAACAAACTCTGGACCTGACCTTAGGGGGCAGGAACATGTATGTTTGTGCCCCCAAGGGGGGACAACATCCCTTGGGTTGGTTCCACCTGATGGTATTGCTGGACCAGTACATGAGGAGGCCCCAGGGTGGGTCACACATGTGATGTAGCCTGGTAACATGGGCAGATGAGTTTGGAGAGATGGTTCTGCTGGCCAATAATACATATACATGCTATTGTGTCAATGTTATAGAACATATGCCAGTAGTAATAGTTTACACAATCCTGGAACATGTCCAACAGCATGCATAGATAACCCCAATAACACAGAATGTCAGATGTGCAGCAAACACATAGCAAGCATACCACAGGCATATATGGAACCATTGCAGTCCTGACAATGGCATGCAGGTGAATAGTCTGTAACAGGCCAGCAATGATAGTGTTCACACAGGGAACATGGCTACAAACACGTTGCACAAAGCGTGGTACAGTATAATATCTGCCCCACTGGTAGGTATGTTGTAGCCATACCTACTGAGTTGTGTGTACAGTTTGTTGTTGATATGGTGGGGGGTGACAGTGATGTGTATTAAGAACTGTGGTAACCTTGCTGCATGACTTGCTCACACCTGTGTCCATCTTTATGTCTTTTGGGCACGATGTCCCATGGAAGGCTGCCAGCCTAAACAGCAGCTGAAAATGAAATCCTGCTGAATGACCTCATATAGAACTATGCAATCTTGTTTAGCCGGGCCGCCCATGATCATCAGGAGTGGACCGCCCTGCGGAATGACCTAATCCACAAGGTCAATGATGTTAGACTGCACAACCTCAGTTATTAGTAGGTCTGGCATCATTGTTCTCACCTGCTTCACAATGCCTGTCAATGTGCTGCTGCAGTCCAGGGGAGTACCTCAGCACAGGGGGGCCATGCCATCTATCCCTCCCTGACATATGTGGAGGAGCTCCTAGCCAGCCTCGTGGCACCTACCTGTCCACACAGCCAGCAACTGGTGGACACCTTTATGGAGGTGGGTGCCACCCACACACTGGCTGAGGAGTGTGCAAGTAAGGCCATGGGGCACATCAGTAGTCCAATGTTGCATATACATCTGCATTGGTACAGGTAGATCATGTATATCTGACATGTCATAGATATATTTTGTTGCTGCATAGTAGTGATAAACAGATGTGCATATGTGGTAGTATTTTGGACATGTACTGTTAATGTATTATAATGTTGCACCCACCCTGTAGCAATGCCACAGGTGTATCCACTGACTTTGCAAATCTCACCCTCTTATGTAGGTCTATCCGGGATACCACCAAGGCAGCAGCCTGTAGCTGGTGAGCTTGGTTTATGTAAATGCTTGCCAATACACTGGGCATGTAATGGTGATGGTATATTCCATGCACACATCTAACACACCTACCCAGAATGCATGCTGTACATGTGCACGTATTGTTGCTGTTAAATGCACAGCATCACAGGGGTGACCATGATGGGGTATTGGAAAGGTATGTCAGACACCTACATAATTAACATCCTGTCATTGCAGAATGTGTCCACAGGGAGTAACATAATGGTGGGAGACATGGCCTACAGTAGGGACATGTTTTTAACAACACCCATATACAGTGCAACACCAGTGTATATACCTGTAGGACAATGGCAACTACTGCAGAGTTACACTATGGCATAAGGCATTACTGTGGTCCACATGATCAGCTGGGACTAGGCTGTAAGATGTGGAGTTCAGTGTATGGGACACTGCAAAGTGACACACATGTGTAGGCCTTACTTGTCATGCATCTGCAAAAAGGCTGAAGGAGGGGGGTGTCAGCATGACACACCAGTGCACTGCAGCAGGGATCCAAAAGATGCTAAAATGGCTGTATCTGCACATAGTCAGGTTCAGGAACTGTGGCAGACGTTACCCTACTCCCACAGCAATAGTGATGGCAGTGTGTGAACACCAAGGGATGTGCACGTGAGAAGACCTTGCAATCATGCAGATTAGGGGGACAGGTGTAGGGCAGACTGAACATACGCTGGCAAATGCAGATGGCCCATGCCAGTATACCCCTGCCAGGAGTAGTGACTGCTGTAGTACACATAACAGGAGGTATGGCACACAGTCATGATAAAGGTGTGCACACATATGCCCACATGGAGTGTATGCATTGTGGTCAGCATCTGCAGACCTAACACATTCTGTAGACACTGCATAAAAGTACAGGACATATTTCACATATTGGGCTCATGTACTGTTAAGATATGCGGTGATGTGGTCCCATGGCAGATCATAGATGGGTGCGTCACATCAGTAATGGTGTGTATGCCCCCCCCATAGCCATGGTATGTTCTGATGGTTGTCATTGTAAGAATTTTGGATTGTCATACATGGTCCGCTGATTTTGAGAGCTGTAAATCAGACATCAGGCATTCACAAATGACATCTGTCCACATATCATCCCAGGTATGTGTTGCTGAAAAACATAGGGGCTGTGAGCATTAAAGCTGACATAACTGACACAGTAGTACACATTCAGCAATGTGATGTACACCTGTGAGTTGTGGTGCATAGTACATGGCAGGGTGCAGAACAGGTGCACAGTAATACTGTGTACATGGGTGCAGTGGTGTCCAGGGGAAGGAGCATCACCTAGTGACACAGCACATGCATCACACACATGTATACTGTTGCTAACATGGATTGACTATAGCTGCACTGCATGCTGTTGTGTACCATATGTTATGCATGTTGACAGATGGGGAATAGGAGGGCTGTGTGTACTATCATGGTGCAACCTCACCTGTAGGTGTGTGTGTGTGTGTCTGTGTGTGTGTGTGTGTGTGTGTGTGTGTGTGTGTGTGTGTGTGTGTGTGTGTGTGTGTGTGTGCATGTTTGTGTGTGTGTGTGCATCGTGGTGGGGTAGTTTGTCTGTAGGGTCACTCTGGTGAAGAGGAAGGAGGTTGATGCATGTAAGATGTGTGTGTGTGCATGTGTGTGTGTTTGTGTGGGTGGCCATGTATGCACATGAGATTGTGGGGTGTTCATACAGCAGTACCTCCCTTTGGGATTGTGCAGTACATAGACATGGACTGCCACATTACACACCAGGAATACTTGTCATGTATGTAATCATAGGACAGCTGATAGTATAATAAGGTCAGTAGCATGGAACAGGCATTGAGAGGGAAGGTAGACACCAGTAATACCCTTAATATTGCATTCAGCAGAGAGGTGACCTACAACCCACGTATGCAGCACTACAGATGCATTGGGGAAGTACTAGTCAACACCAGGTAGTGTATCCATATATTACAGTTGTCACATGATAGGCTGATTGAGCAGCATATCTGGCATGTACTGAGTAATACATACACGTGACACACCAGTGCATGATATTATGGAGTGAACATAGTAGCTCACACATATAGGGGCCATGCTCATGATGTCTGGACATACACAGGGTGAACACAGAATGACAGCAGTGAGGCCATCTAAAACCACTACGCAGAGGTCAGGTAGGTAATGTAGTAACAGGTCTTGTGTTGTGATCGCTGGTCTAGGCATTTAGAGGACTGATAAGTTAATGAGTGGTATCGATGTGTGTATGTTACCAAGTGTGATGCAGGATGGAGAACAAATGCAAATATTTGTGGGACTGTCTGTAAAGTCATGGACAGGTAGGTATTACGGTGGTGTGTGTGTGTGTGTGTGTGTGTGTGTGTGTGTGTGTGTGTGTGTGTGTGTGTGTGTCTACTGTTAGGCAATGCTGTACAGGTTTTAAAGTGCATTTATTGTTTTCCCCCACACGTGGCAAGGTGGGTCTGGGTTCCTCCTGCATGCAATCTAATGTTGGTGTCCATACAGACACCGAAGATGATGATAGTACTGTTGAGGCACAGGTGGAGTTGTCAGGGGCCGAAACAGTGCCATCATTTGACATCCTCCTTTTAGCCACCCCAAACTTCACACAGTTTCAGTGCCTATATATACCCCATCACCAGTGGCCATAGTGGAGGGACAGCTGGCGTTTGGTGGCAGTGCACAGGAAAGTGTGGTACCCAAGCCTACTGTGTCTGGTCATCGCAGACATAGCTGGATGTCATAGGCGGATATCCCAGGCTGCTCATGGTAGGGCCACTGGACTTCATGCCCCTGGCAGAGGCAACATAGCTGGTACCAGCAGACGCATATTTCAGGCTGTCATGGCAGCGCAGGCATGTATGGAATGTTACACCAGACAGGGCTTGAGACTGCAGAGGGCTGCTCTCACATTGGCAAGCAACAACTTCCGTGAACTGTCTAGTGCCATCCGTGCTTATACCGAGCTCATGGATAGATGGCCTGGTGAGATGATGGCCCTCATCGACCATGGTATGTCCATGCTTGATGTGTGGTGGGGGTGCAGCGATGGCCGTGTGGTCATAGGCCAGCAACACCAACAGCTGGCAGCCAATGTGGATGTGCTAGGAAGCCAAGGGGCTCCCATAGTGGCAGTACCAGCCCCAGAAGTGCGGGGGGCACTGTCTACATCACACCACAGCAGCCCACAAGCACGTGGTCCTGGCCAGTCCCAGGAGGAACCTGGTACCAGCGGAAATTTGTCATCATCAGGTGAGAGTAGCACATTGAGGCCTGTACCTGGATGTGCCCATGGAACCCCTGGCAGGCGCAGTCCATGTGTCCATGGCTGGAAGCAGTGAACTGCACACCCTGCTGGATATGGTCTACAGTTGTCCATAAACACCTGTGTAGGGCAGCCACATGGCAGAACTGTGTGCATGCATAACCACACACTATACAAACACACCTAGGGCAACCCCATACCTACACTCACCACATCACCATGCCCAGCTCACCTCAGTACACCCCTCACCCACACACATGGTGTCAAATGTATGGCCCACCCATGGCTTCTGGCAAACCGACAACACACCTTGTGCATATGATGATACCTGTGCCACATCCCTGTCATCTGTACCATCAATGCAGGGACAAGCTAATATAGTTCAGATGCACATGGTGACTATACTACAGTGTACCACAGTACTGCAGTGTAACATGTTGTAAGGAATAAAGTGTAATGCATATATGTCAGGTAGTGTAACCATCCAGCAATGATGCATTATAGCTGTTAGTAACACTGGTTAATTGTGATCTTTATAATGTTATCCATTTGTGTTGTAGGTATATATGTGTGAGCACGAGGATGGTCTGCAGTCATATTCCACAATGAGGTATGACACTGTGGTGATACCATGGCTGTGACATATCTGGGGTACAGTTGAACACATATCACTGATTAGTATAACAGTTATTGCCTGTGCCACATAGACAGGTGACCCGCTGGGGTGTGTATAATCTGCAACCTGATGTAGACCCATCCACATACATGCACACCATTACTTGGCAACACTGGGATTAGACCCCTACCTAGGTATGTAGTAATACTGAAGTGTGTAGCTTCCATTGCATACACTACACAGCATTTAGGGTGAGGTATGTCCCAGGTTACAAGTTACATGCAGAACATCCCCAGACATGTACAGTATGCTAATGGGGGATGTAATGGGTGTATATGGACAATATATAGTGTGACATACCTTCATATACACATTAACAGACACATAACAGGCAGACACACATCTGAGAGTCCAGGGCCTATCGCTGCTAACTAACATGATCGTGTGTCCAATGTGTTACAGGTAGGCTGTATACAGCACATGCATAACTGGCCTGGAATGTGGTATCAGTTACCTGTATGGTTGATGGTGACAGTGGTAACCATAACGTGGTACATGGGACATATACCGGGTGTACCTTGGTGTAATGACAGTGTACACAGCACTTACATCCCCCAATGGATATTGTACTCCCTAAAACCCATGATGACACTCTGATATACCCACCATCACACATTGGCCACGACTGCGATACAAACCATTGTAGATCCCAACAGTGGTACTACAGGGATATGCATCTAATGCACATGCCACACGCATAGCAAGGTGTTGCATTGTCATGCCTCACTGATGGGCAGCAACAACACTATCAGTACTACCGTGTGGCAATGGGTATTGTAATAGGAGTATGTGGCCTAGGAATGCTGTACCGTACACATAAATGGACATGCACACATACACACACTTGCCAGAACACAGTGGGCATCCCATGCCTATCAACCCATTTGTACAACACTGTTGTGATGGTACTGCAAGGCTCGTGTAGCCGGTATGGAGAGGAGATTAACAGGGTACATGTAATGTTCCATACAGCAGCAGCCACAACTGGCTATGGAAATGAGTGTTGTGGTGGTTATGAAGGCCCTCATGGAATTCCCACATACAGGTGTGCTAACACACAGACACTGCTATACTCAGTCATGCACACGTACACATGTGTCAGTACTGGGGTGCATCTCTGCAGGTGGTCATAGCTGTGTATCTAGCTATTGTTCAAGGAGAGATGGGTTGTGTAGGGGTTGTGTGTACAGTGGTATCCTGCCACCTGCCATGTGGCAGCAGGCAAGCCATCGACAGACACTACTGTTGTGACCCTCAGGGTGGAAGTGATATGCATCAGCCATTCCGCCAGGTGCCCCCTGCACATGGCCACTGAGGTGATCAAGTTGAGATGCATGCAACATGCATTACAATACATGGTTAGTATCTGTTATGGCGAGCTGTACCCAAGCATGTTCAGTTGACTGTGGTAGTGTAGTGGAGGTACCCATGGCATATGGTGCAAACAGGGTGTTATCTCCAATATGTGGCAGTTCTTACACAGCTGGACAGACATGTCAGTTTAAATCAAGCTTAGGATGCCTGTACATATCCCAGTGGGATACCTGCCATTTTCACATATGTACAGGGACTGACAGTCATTTGCTTGGCAAGTAGCTATGTCGTAGGATGACTGTGTTGAAAGATAGATGTTTGACAACAATATGTATGCCATAACTACATGTCAGGAGCCCTCACTATCATGTGCTGTACATATGGTAGTCTACAGTTACATTCCACATGTCGGATCATTACCCAGTAGGGGTTATATACTGTGACACTGCTCACACACCAGGGATACAACAGAGAGGCCTCAGAGTCCAGTTATGCCTGCAGGTGTGCCTGTTGTCAGTACTACATTTAGCACTTTATTCTTGTGTGGGTAGGCACTGTCAACAGTAGAACCACCATCATACACTACATGCCAGTGTGACAGCACTTACCCTGGGCTACTACCCCTGTATGTAACAAAGTCACATGGCTAACAGTACTGTACAGGCCTCATATACGTCTGTGTCCCAGACATGACACTCACACCCCTTGCTGCCGTAATGACAGCACATAGGCGCATGTATTGTGCATGGCATTACATGCACTTATTACAGATGCCATTACCCTGCTATGTTATCAGACTGGGTGGTGTGAACTGGTTACCAGGGCTAAGCCATACTTAGCAGGTATCAACATTGCTGCAATATAACAGCTAAGCTGATTTGCACACTGGTAAGCAAAGCCTACACTGTGTAAGTGCCCGTACGTTTACCCGTAGATTAGCACCACTTAGCTTCACGCAAAACCGCACAAATGCACTTAAAGCTGCTCAAAACTGCCATAACCACTCTGTATCTGACAGCCCTTGTTCTGCCCAGCAACAAAATGAACAGCACTTGAACCCAGGACCCTGTACACGAAAGTCACGACACTTAACCACTACACCATGACCACTGTGAAGACAGCTGATGTTTTTCCAATATATCTGTTAATACACATATTGATTAGTATTGAACAATTGCCTTTACTGCCACAATTGTGTAGTACTTATTAATATGACTGTTGCATCACATATGTTGTTTTAACATAATGTACACATAGCAGATACATACAGTGAGATACATCTGGGAGAGCATACACAACCGTGAGGTTTACACATGACAGGAATATGGATATATACATATAATAGGTTGATATATGTCTACATGTACATACACATATATATTCATGCATATGTCGGTATACACATCTGTATAGTGCAACATATATATGGGCATGTGTACATCTCTTCGTATGCACATATATGTGTGTGTGTGTGTATATATATATATATATATATATATATATATATATATATATATATATATATGTATGGGATCCGTACAGATGCTCAACTGCATCTTTCACTGAATCCTAATTTGGTGAGCATACTTGCACGAAAGTACTGTTCACCGAAGCAGTACTTTCGCGTAAGTATGCTTGTTGTGCCAGTTGTACTATGGTGCGGTAAGGGAAAATTCCCTTTTCCTCACTGTAGTGTGACCTCGGAGTGAGAATATTAAAGTGGGGGGGTGTGAGGGGGCGCAGTAGATTTAGTGTTTTTTTTTAACATACTTTAATGAAAATGCTTTTCCGATGAAAGCGCTTTCGTTAAAGTGTGTTCAGTGGTTTTGGATTCGGGCTTTTGAACTTTCGTTCCAAAGTCCTAGGTCTATATATATATATATATATATATATATATATATATATATATATATATATATATATATATATATATATATATATATATATATATATATATATATATATCTATAGTTCCCCTTCATGTGATCAAATTTCTCTAAACTCAAAAGTCATAAACTCAAAACCAGAATCTCAAATTTAGAGAAACTCGAACATATGAAAGGGCAAAAAAAAGTAACACCTTTCAAATGTGCCCCCCACACCCCCTACTTAAATATACCTACTCTGAGATCGCGCTATAGGAAAGGAAAGGGAAATCTCCCATTCCACACTATACACGTAAGCACAAAATGGAAGATTTTCCATTCCTCCGCTATAGTGCTTTCACAGAACATTCACATTTAAACTGCTAGGGTACAGGGGACTTGGCCCCCTGCAATAAGGTAAGTTAACTTTTTATTTTTTTTAAACCTAAGGCCCCCATTCACAATTTTGAGTGAATGGAAGTTCAAGATTCTGGTCTCGAGATTATGAATTTCGAGCTTCCATCCATTCGATCTTGTGAAGGGGAACTATATATATATATATATATATATATGTGTATATATATATATGTATATATATCTATATATATATATATCTATATATATATATATATATATATATATGTGTGTGTGTGTGTGTGTGTGTGTGTGTGTATAGCTATATATGTATGCACATCCTATGTGTACAGATATGCCCATTTATGTAGATATATATTTAGATATCTATAACTATATGTGCATACATATCTATTCTAATATACCTATTACTGTCAGTATATATGTTGATATCCGTAAATATATGTGCATATGTATCTGTATCTGTATATGTGTAGACAAATATTGCTGTGTAAATGTATATATCTAAGTGTTTATATATATATATATATATATATATATATATATATATATATATATATATATATATGGGTCTACTTATTTTGACCTAACTCCCATTTGCCTGACACCCATTTGCCTGAGACCAAATGACTGAAATTTCATTTGCCTGAGACTTCATTTGCCCGACACTTCATTTGACTGACAAGTATTATTAGCAAGAAAATGGAATATGCCCCCGTCCCCACTGTAGTGCGACCCTGGCGTTAGAATATATAGTTAGGGGTGTGTGGGGGGCACAGCCCCCCACTTACTTTTCTTTTGCATATTCCATTTTCTTGCTAATAATACTTGTCAGTCAAATGAAGTGTCGGGCAAATGAAGTGTCAGGCAAATGAAATTTCAGTCAAATGGGGTCAGGCAAATGAGTGTCAGTCAAATGAAAGTTAGGTCAAAAGAAGTAGACCCATATATATATATATATATATATATATATATATATATATATATATATATATTTATATATCTATTTATATGTGTGCACATATACATATCCATTTATGTATATCATTATGTATGTGTGTATATATCTATATAGATATATGGATATTATATATACATATATGTCCACCATGTGTCCTGAACATGAAGTGGAGCCCTACCTCAGCCCCAATAGTCCCAACCTCATGGTGCAAGGGGATGTCAGGTATGTAGTGCCGGTATATATGTAGACTATTGCTACTGTGATAGCGGTTGTCTTCACAGACATGTTGTGTGTGGGAGATCACATCTGCTTTTAACATGTGTGCCATTGGCTACTGACAGACATCCTAAGGACATCATAGTACAGTACCACCACTAGTACAGTAATGATCCTGTGGACTACAGCAGAGATATGGCCAAGAAATGTGGACAGTCTGACACGCTCTGGTCAGTCCAGAGGTATACACAGAACCCCTTAGTGCAAGACATGTAGACCAAGCCTGACAATGTGGATGTTAACAGCCATGTAGATGGGTATAACACGTAAATACTGGTATACATTTGCCCCCATAGGTTATGCATTTACACACCCCAGTCTGTCCTGCCACATAATAACCACTGGTACAGAGGTGCCATGGCCACATACTACCTACTAGTTAGTGACATACATTTGTACAGCATCCCACTGCTTTGTCTGACATACATGACTGTTATGGTGGCCTGGCAGCAGTACATCTGGCAAGTATCTGGACATAACATCACACTGGGTAAGGACACTAAGCTGCTAGGCATGTAACAAAGCACTGTGCAGGCTACAGGTAGACTGCCGCAACACTGGCCTACATTTCTTAATGGGGAATACACATGTACCTGCATATATAGCAGGTTCTACAGGCATTTCACAGCACAGAGTAACAGACACATGTATGAAAGTGCATAACCACAACCAATGAGAACACAGCCACAGCTACATATGGTTGCCAGCATATTACAGTATATGGCCTATCTGATCAACACCATCCTCATATGTGCCACTCAAACACTATGCCTACATATACTGGGCCACTACACAGTGTGGTCCAATGCCTGTCTGTGGTATGGGGCATGTGTGTGTTTGGCCCTAAAAACATGTAAGCTGATAGGGTAACATACAGTGGAGCAGCATGTAACATCAGATAGAACTGGACCAAGAACAATGACATCTACCATAGTCTGTACACAGGCCTAGGTACATATTCACAATACACACACTGTCGACAATCCCCATAAGTACACAGACCTCAGTACTGTACACACAAACACAGTATGCCCAGGTTATATCCTCAAAGAGAACCCCTACTATACCTAACATGTGTTGCACTCTGATATCCCACTGGCTTATCAGATATGATGTCAATAAATTATGGTGTACAGGACATATGCACCTCTTACTGCATGATATATGTACACAGGTTGACAGAGTTGTGGCTGGAGGCACAAACACAGGGCCAATATTGACATGTTGCTGTGATAACCCCATGCATTTACTGTTGCAACAACATATGTCCTATGAGGGATATGAGGTCAGTAACTCTCATGTCTGTCACCATGTACTGTCTGCAATCCTCACACTATACTTCTGCAGTTCACAGATAGGTGCTCTGTGGGTAACACAAGAAACAAAAGGCACCACACACTGCCCAGTCTGCAGATGACCCTACAGATGGGGATTTCCTCGGTAACATAGCACTGTCATGACCGGTATTAAAACATGTAGAACAGCCATATCCACACACACCCTGTTAAACCAACATTACTCCAAATGCAGAATAGCAACACTTACATTCTGTAGTCGTGTCAGGCACATCCCCATCTTGTGTGTTGACCTGTTTCCATAGTGTATGTTGTTAGAGGTAAATCCCCAATCCATCTGTGATGCTGTTTGCCAAACAACAGATCTAGGTCCTGCTCACAGTGAATGAAAATGCTCAACACCAGCATGATGTTTCTAGATATTGGAGTGTGTTTCCATGCAATTGGCTATGAGAATGTTACCACAGCTGTTCCACATGCAATGAGCTAGAGAAGGGCTGCAATTTGTGCAGAGGCCATCAGCTGATCATAAGTATCACTTACAAAACACATGCTGCTGCCTAAGCAAAGCAGGTCTAAGTCTCCATATCCACCAGAGAGGGAGTGAGAGAGGCAGAGGCAAAGATAAGTCAAGGAGGGGTGGGGGAGTACAACTTAAGCATGTTTGTGTCACACACCTACCAGTATAGGATATCAAACCCCTGACTGACTATGTATTTCTATCACATGTCTATGCAGTTATTGGATGCGCCACATAGGTTACATGCTGAGGAGCTCTCCAAATGTATATGTGATGGTGAGTGACATCTGCAAAGGTGATATGGTAGCTATATGGTAGGTGTAGTACACATGCCTGTCTGCATGAACAGGTGTCAGTGTCAACACAGCCACACTCTCTCAGGAACCCACACACATTGACACACTTGGCAGGGTCAGGAATACAACTCCTCACTAGTTAGTTTGTCACAATACAGTACTATGCAGGTATGACATGCACCACAGGGATTATCCGGAGGTTATATAGGCAAATGGTATGTGGAGGTGTCTGACATCAGACAGCATGCTTCAGTATGCCAATGGGGTTGTAGTGATAGTGAATGTGGTCATAAGCATCGTACACCACACACACACAGACACAGGCTGCCAACACTGACATGCATGGGTGCATTGCTTCATGGGTGTGTAGTGGTTGACTGTGCCAGATGGCTATACAAGGCTAGGTGATGGGTATACCCTGGCATCAGGCCACAGGACAATAGTCTGCAGTGTGGCTCAGGCATGTAGTGTCTGGATTGGTCCACACAGGTGGGTATTGTATTCACTATCCAGTCACCTGGGTAACTGTTGTGTGTGGCCATTGCTGTGCATTGCTTGCCATGTATGTGTTTTTTAGTCCATAACATGGACGGTGTCTGGGATGTGCACATATCCCACATGCATATACAGTGACATGTGGAACTTTACCTGGGGTGTCTGGCCCATGCTGTGTACACAGATTATCATCAGATGTGCCAGTCCTGGCCTCATGTGGTGAGAACTGTAATGGACAGCAGGTTGACCCTGCACCTACATTGATAGCATGATACAGGTATTCCCTGGTGTCAGTGGCATATGTACATACAGGGCATGTGTTTAAGGCATGGTATGTCCTTTGTGGGTCACATTTGATGGCACCACAGGTGTTGCAGGTGTCCAGTGGGGAACATGGGGAAGGTGCACTGTCTGCATGTACGTGCCTATTAGACTGATGGACAAGTTGCCATGCCCTCTGTAGTCCACTGCAATCACATCATGGTTAATATCTGTGAGCAATATGCAGGGTACTATCAACATAGCAGTTGTTGCCTTGGCCAGTGTGCTTGTGTATGAGACATGGGTTGAGAGTGTTCTCTGGGTAATTCAAGGGTTGCTAACTTTGTTCACCAGGCCTTGATGTCATATGTAGGGGTATGGATTTGCACCCCAGCCTCTCAGCTATTTCACATCTGTTATCCCTGTAAGGTGAACATTATGGCATATACTAGGGCCACCATACAAGAAATTTGCAAAACCCGCTCCACAATGACTACAGTTGTTACATACTCACAGCCACCTTCACACAGGATACAAATGACAAGCACCGACACACACCTGCTATGTCTGTGATTAGACTTCCTGCCTAACCAGTTTATTACACTACAGCACTACACAGTTATAGGACACACCATGGAGATTACTGGAGTACTCCTTCCCCAAAGGTGTATTTCAGAGTGAATGACATCAGCAGGCTTGCAAAGTAGGGCATTTGAATTGTAGTGAGTGTAACTAGCCTAAAAAGCATTGCTCTCTACACACACAAACACTCACACCAGCCATGTGCAGGACTAGAACCCCTACTCAGAGTTCTATATCACACTACAGCATTACCCTATTACAGGATGTGCCACGGACATCACTGAGCTACACTTTTCCCAAAGGAGTATTCCACAGTGAATGACATCAGGAGCCATGCCAAAGTAGGGCATTTGAATTGAAGTGAGTGTCTAGCCTGAAAAGCATTGCTACCTACACAGAGACACATAAACACAAACACACACAGTTTCTATGTCTGGGATTAGAACCCCTACCTAATGTGCGTATTACACTACAGCATTACACAGTTACATGATGCACCACAGGGATTACTGTGCTAAATTGTTCCTAAAAGTGTATTTCCCAGTGAATGACATCAGCAGCCTTGCCAAAGTAGGGCATTTGAATTGCAGTGAATGTGACTAGCCTAAAAAGCATTGATCCCTACACAGGCAGAGACACACAAACACACAGTTGCCATGTCTGGAAATAAAACTCCTATCTAACTAGTTAATCACACTACAGCAGTACGGAGTTATAGGACGCACCATGGAGATTATTGGGCTACATTTTTCCCAAAGGCGTATTTCATAGTGAATAACATAGCAGCCTTGGCAATGTAAGGCATTTGAATTGTAGTGAGTGTGACTAGCCTAAAAAACATTGCTCCCTAAACAGACAAACACAGTTGCCATGTTGGGGATTAGAACTCCTACCTAACTAGTTTATCACACTACAGCTGTACGCAGTTATGGGATGCACCACGGAGATTACGGGGCTACATCTTTCCCAAAGGTGTATTTTACAGTGAATGACATCAGCAGCCTTGCCAAAGTAGGGCATTTGAATTGTAGTGAGTGTGGCTAGCCTAAAAAGCATTGCTCCCTACACACACACACACACACACACACACACACACACACACACACACACACGCACACGCACACATACACACAATTTCCATGTCTGGGATTAGAACTCCTACCTAACTTTTAGTACTCACCACAGAGATTACTGGGCTACTCCATTCCAAAAGGTGTATTTCAAAGTGGATGACCTCAGCAGGCTTGTCATAGTAGGGCTATGAGGAGGGCAGTGTGTGCATGGGCCATAACCCATTCATCTAGAGGTTGACACACCACATGGGGGCACACACAGCATTATGTTCCGCAGGTACGTGTATACAGCTGCTAGATGACTACTACCTTGTACAGTCATGTTGCACAGCTAGCACTTGCACCACATAGTCTGTAATGCTGACGGATACCGGTGGCTAATGTCTACGTGAGTGACATTTACACATCATGTGGTTGTAGCCATTTGGCTGTGTGCTGGGTGGGACAGGCCTCATGATGGATGGCTCTTTGTCACAGTCACTCTCTTCCACACATCTATGTATGTCTACATTTGGCTTATTATAGTGTGTTGTCCTTGGATATATGTCTGTATTCCTATCAACTGTGTGTGCAAAGCATGACGGATGCATACTGAGGAGTGTATGTGCTAACATCTGCAACTGTCCACTGTTGTTTGCAGACATGGGCTTCATTTGTTTAAGTGTGTGAGCATGCCCAGTATGACCTTTCAGTATGTTGTTGTCTGACATTGCCTTCATTTCTTTGTGTGTGTGAGCATGCCCAGTATGCCCTTCTGTATTGAATGTGTGGATCCATTCCAGCCAGTTTGTACTCCAGTACACACCTTTGTGTTGTACACCTACAGGTAGCAAACTGTTTCTGCAGGGTATCCATAGAGCATTTGGCAATATGGGGATAAAGTGTGCAGGGGATAGTGTGTACTGTAGGTGATTGTGTCTGTGCTGCTTCTGCTACATGGTACTGCTGTTAGCAGAAATATTCAGACATGTACTGTTATACACTGTGATGTTTTATGTTCCTGGGGGACAAGGGTGACTGCAGCTCTGTCCTGTATTGTGAGCAGACGCCTACATATTCATGGTAAGTTATGCCATTCTGGTGGGCGTGCTGCAGACACTTGCTGCTGGGTCTGGGCATCCAGTTCAGCACCTTGGTACAGTGCTGGCAGAGGATCCCATACTTGTACATCCATCAACATGACAGTATGGCCTTATCTTGCTGTGGCAATACCTTACAGCTGTACAGATTCACACAGGTTACCCAGAGGCAGGGGCCATGAGTCAGGACATTACCCATATTGTGGTGCACGGGCAGGTATGTAGCCACCCATTTATGTGTTTGCTGTCAGGGATAGTGTGTGCACACAGCTGTGTATCGGACCTTACACATTCCATGCTGCCCACGCTCCAAACCCCCCTCTATTATTATATCCTCTTCCATACATTATGCATACATTCTCTGATACTTTCCCTAAAGTTATCACCTCATGACAGCTGTGTTTTGGTGTTGGTCCACAGTTCATGCAGTGGGACATAGTGGACATGTTACTGTTGTTTGTCCACATGGCCTTGCATATGGCTTATGAGGAGTGTGTTATGTTGTTATTCGGGTGTCCATGACATAAAATGCATTGGTAGTACGTGTGAGACACAGGCCTTTGGCAGAGGCCTGTAGGCCATTTGGTGCTGATGCGGGCAAGCTGTGGTAGGCTGTTGCATTCTGTCAGTCCTACAGTCTCAGACCGCTATACAGTATATTCCCCTGGTGTGACAGGGTAGGTGTGCTAGGTGTTCATGCCAATACTTTCTATCAGTCTTGATCAGGTGGTGTGGATGCTGGCAGGGTGCTACCTATGGTTAGGGACACACCTGCATGGCACACCTGCACTGCATGCTGCATTATTTTGCTATTGCCATATAGAGGTGGGGTCATATTGTACCCATTCCCCACAGCAGGGATATGACCAGAGTGGTACCTGTGTTTGGGTGAGCTGGGTGCATGTGTGCTATGGACACTACTTGCATCTGATGCACAGATATGCATGGGGCATTCCAGTTATGCTGGCATGTGCAGGTACATCAGCTGTTTCCCAATACATCAGTCCTACCACCTTTGTGATCTGCAAGTGTTCGGGCAAACGACACTATCCTACTGCAGGCCCAGGTAATGTGATACATACCTGTATGTACAATTCCGAGGGTTTGTCCATTTCACAGTTACACATTATATACTGTATGTCTGGGATACTTTACCCAGTGTACTGCTTGTAAATCTAACCCAACAGCCATGCTATGTCAATCTTTCAGATGGTGACAGATATTACCACCATACATTTACAATGGTTTACTGCTAGCATGTGTTATACTGGTGGGAATTGTCTTTGGCACTGCAGTTTAGCTAGTTCTCCTAGATTACCTTCCTACTGCTGTTTTCCCTTCTCATTACCTTCCTATTTAAGCCTGGGGGTGCGCCGCACAAGCACAGTGCTCAAATGTGCACAGAGCTGCTATTTCCTGGTTTACTTTTTTCCTTTAAAACCCGGTGCATGGCACTCACACCCGCTTAGGCAATGTAAAGAGTGCTAGGCAGCCTCAGACACAGCCCCTTGCTTAACTCTGCTAAGCTAAGAGCAAACCCGAGCCACAAGGCTCCAATCTGCTTACAGTATGCCTGACACCCCCCATGATGTCAGCTAACTCCTAGGCTTGCACCAAGCTATTCCTGCTCTTACACTGTTGGATGCTGACTAGCATGCAGGGGAAATATGGGATTCAGTATCATTCCCCTCATTTGCATAGGATTGCCTGCTGATGCATAGTTACATGTCCCACACTGAGCCCCCCCCCCCCTTAGCAACCACTATTCACTGGCCATGTTGTCTTCTGCCTGCCATTGACTATAATGGCAAAATAATGATTTTAGTTAGAATGCTTATTTTATATATTTTTCCTTATTTTCCACCCGATCCTGTTTGCGTGTCACTGCCCTATGCTTAAACAGCTGAGATCGGCTAAAAAAAACTAAAAGTGGATTTTATTTTTTCAAATGTTTTCCATGCCAATGGCCTTATAGTTGGCCATTTGCATGCTTTCTACATGATATCCACCCTTTATTTGGAGCTGTCATATATCCGTTTTGTAATTTGCAGAAATGTACTCCGTTACTGGCGGAGTACATTTCTGCAGATTACACAAGTCCTGCACGGCCAGTTTCAAGCTTCCTGGATTGCAAATTTACCTCATTTGCATAGATTTCTCCTGCAAATGGGGTAATTTGCACACAGGGGCTGAGTCCGTGCAGGACTAGTGCAGGAGCACTCGTGCACATCCCTACAGGTTATTCCTGGTTCACACGGCAGACATATTGCCTGCTGGAGTTCCTGTACTAGTCCTGCACAACGTGCAGGGCTTGCAGAATCAGGGGGAATTTGTGTGTGTGTGTGTGTGTGTGTGTGTGTGTGTGTGTGTGTGTGTGTGTGTGTGTGTGTGTGTGTGTGTGTGTGTGTGTGTGTGAGACTAAATTAAATTAAATACAGAAGAAATTTGCTGGTTAGAATTAAATCAAAAGGCTAGATGTTTTAGACAGTCCTTTATCAACACTCTGTCCTATATAAACAATCCCCCAGATTCTCTATGCTCTGCACGGCATGCATGATTAGTGCAGGAGCTCTAGCAGGCAATATGTCTGCTGTGCAATCCAGGAACAGCCTGCAGGGGAGTGCATGATAGCTCCTGCACTAATCATGCACGGACTAAGCCTTGGTATGCAAATCACCTCATTTGCAGGAGAAATTCATGCAAATAAGGTGATTTTGCAATCCAGGAAACTTGCAATAGTTCGTGCAAGACAAGTGCCATCTGCAGAAATGTACTCAGTTAGTAACTGAGTACATTTCCGCAAAATCCGAAACGGAGCTATGACAGCTCCAAATAAAGGCTGCATATCATTGAGGAAGCATGTCAATGGCCAAGTATAAGCCCATTGGCATTGCAAACAATAAAAAAAAAAAAAAAACTTTACTTTCATTTTTTTTTCGCCGATCTCGGCTGTTTAAGCATAGAGCAGTGGCGCGCAAACAGGATCGGGGAGAAAATAATAAAATAAACCTAAAATAAGAATTCTAACTAAAATCAGTATTCTGCCATGCAAGTCAATGGCAGGCAGAAGACAACCTGGTCAGTGAATAATGGTTGCCAAGATGGGAGGCTCAGTGTGAGACATGTAACTATGCATTAGCAGGCAATCTTATGCAAATGAGGGGAAGGATAGTGAATCCCAATGTTCCCCAGCATGTCAGACAGGTCCCAACAATGTAAGTGTATGAATAGCTGGGTGCAAAACTAAGATATAGGTGACATCATGGGTGTGTGTGTCGGGCATACTGTAAGTGGATTGGAGCCCTGTAGCTCGGGATTTCTCCTAGCTTAGCATAGCTAAGCTAGGGTGTGTGTCTAAACCTGCTTAACACTCTTTACAAAGCCTAAGCGTGTGTGCGCTTCGCACACTGGGTTTTAAAGAAAAAAAAAGTAAACCAGGAAATAGCAGCTCTGTGCACATTTGAGCACTCTGTTTGTGCAGCGAGCACCTAGCCTTAAACAGGAAGGCAATGGGAAGGGAAAACAGCAGTAGGAAGGTAATCAAGGAGAACTAGCTTGGCTGGCAGGTGAAATGTATCAGAATCAGCCAATTACACAGGCAGCAGACCAGGCCAGCCCAGCACACCACTATAAACTATGCAAACACTTTTTCCCCCCTTGTTTTTTCCCAAAAACTCTGCACCACCGGTGTATACAAATGGGGAAATTTTACAAAACGAAAGCAAAACAAAAAATTTTAGGGGCTGCTTTTGCTATCATAAACCAACATGTGCAACAGGCTGAGGGTGGTGAGGATGTGAATGCTTCTGACCAACCCACAGTGAGGAGATGGAGAAGAGTGTACAGACCCAGGGTAACATGAGCTGGTGATAGTGGAGTGCTATAGGGTGGACAGGGACCTCCTACAGCAAATTGTTGAGCTATGCCAGCCACACCTCACACACAGAACTAACAGAGGGGAACCCATCCCATTGGATACCAAGGTATGTGTAGGCCTAAGAATACTAGCTACAGGTACCTTCCAAAATCCAACTGGGGATATGATAGGGATCTTACAGGCATCAGCATCCAGGGTACTTTACCAGTTCCTGGATGCCATGTCAGCACATGTCAGTGAGCACGTATATTTCCCCATCACCTGTGAGGCATTGGCCAGCAATATGCGTCTCTTCCACCAAATAGCAGAATACCCTGAGGTAGTGGGTGCAACAGACTGCATGCACATATGCATCAAAGCACCACCCAGTGAGCTGGGTGGGGTCTACATCAACCACAAGGGTTTCCCCTCCATCAACTGACAGGTCGTGTGTGATCCCCAGGGCATAATAATGAATGTGTGTGCTGGCTGCCCTGGAAGCTATCACGATTCCTCCATATGGCATCTGATGCAGCTGTATCAGAGATTTGCCAATGGGGACATCCCACATGGTCACCTAGTGGGGGATGCTGGATATGCACTGGAGCCATGGCTGATGACACCCATCAGAAATGCACACATACCCGAACAAGAACTCCATAATGAGACACACACACACAAAACAAGAATCATAATAGAGCATGTGGTTGGGATGCTAAAGTCATGGCTCTGGTGCCTGGACATATCTGGTGGAGCCTTGCAGTACTCACCAACTACATGTACCCAAATTGTCCTTGTATGTGCCATGCTTCACAAAATGATCCTGTGGAAACAGCTGCAGCAGGAACAGCATAGGGCAGGGCCACACAGCCCCCCACCATTGCCAAGGCCTGCACAGGCACAGAGTGACTCGGAGGAGGAACAACCTGAGCCTGCCCCAGTAGGCAGAAGTAGGCATGCCCAGTATGCCCTGGCCTTGGCAAAGAGGCAACACATAGCACATGCACTGACACAGCAGGGACCCATGGGATTGACACCACTCTCTGACTCGCACATACAGTAAAAGGGATGCCAACCATGACACTGCCTGTGCTCAACTATGTAAAGGGAGTGTACTGTGTGCATCTGACATAGGCAGCTCTGCAGCAGCACCCTCAATACTGGGGCACCCACAAGGTAAGTGACTCACACATGCTAGTCGGGGGGGGGGTCACATACCCAACAACAGTCACAGCCAGCAGGGCAGGTGTAGACAAACACAAACAAATGCTGTACTATGGCCTCTGAATGAGGCCTATGGGTAACCCCCCAGGCCTACACAAACAGACTACAGCAGGACAGGCAGTTGGATGTCAGTTGTGAAGGCTAGGAAGTCAGAAACTAATATGTAGGTAATTAAAAGCTAAGATCTTTAGTACACTGGTATGCCTCTAGCCAGCACGATAGGTAAGACTACAGACTGAAATGGAGTACCCAACATACCAGTGCAGTCCTAGCAAATGTGTACAAGTGTCAGGTGTGGCCCCCTATCCTACATAGACCTATTGTAACAGTCAGGTGTGCCCCCCACTCCTGTGTAGAAATGTAGAAATAGTCAGGTGTGCCCTCCCCCCATCCGACATGGAAATATAGTAACAGTCAGGTGTGCCCCCCAAACCTGTGTAGAAATGTAGAAATAGTCAGGTGTGGCCCCCATCCTACATACAAATATCGTAACAGTCAGGTGTGGCCTCCCCAAACCTATGTAGAAATGTAGAAACAGTTAGGTGTCCCCCCGCTATGCAGAAATGTAGCAACAGTCAATGCCAAATGACTGATGGATACCCTGCAGACACATCATGCTACCTGTTGGTGTACAACACAAAGGTCAGCACCACAGTACACACTACCTAGACTTGATCTACACATGCAATACAGACAGCCATACTGGGCATGCTCACACACTTAAACACATGAAGGCCATGTCTGCAAACACCAGTGGACCAGACATATCTGGCAGTTGCAGTTCTTAGTGCAGACACATGTCAGTATGCACCACTCCTGCCTTGCACAGACAGTGGATAGGAATACAGACATATATGTAAGGACAACACACTATAATAAGCCAAAGGCAGATGGACATAGATGAGTGGAAGAGGGTGACCATGACAAGGAGCCATCCAGACCTGTCCCACCTAGCACACAGCCAAAGGGCCCCAAACACATGTGGTGCAGATGTCACCCACTGCAGATAATAGCCACCAGTATCTGTCAGCATTACAGACTATGTGGTGCACGTGCCAGCTGTGCAACATGACTAAGGAGAAAATTACAGTCAGCGGCCTGTCTGGTGCCAGGATCCGCCACATAATGCATGCACTCAAGTCACTCCACAACAAGTACAAATACGACTGTCATTGTCCATGCTGGAGTGAATGACTTGAGACGTACCTCCCTGGACTACATGAAAAGAGACATGGAAGAGCTCTTGGATCATGTGGCCCAGGCAGGTTTGACCCTAGCCCTGAGTAGCATCCTGCCTTCGCCCAGAATGATACCACAGTATAAGGACAAAATGATTGACTTCAACAATTGGCTAAGCTTCTGGTGTCATTCAAAGGGGATCCAGTATTTGTCTGCCTGGGAAGACATGACTGACAAACCATGATGCTTTGCCAGAGATGGTCTGCACCTGTCACCCCTGGGATTCAGGTTACTGGCTAAAGCTCTTGCCTCCCCTATAGTGCCTTTTTTAGGCAAGGTTCAAAGGATAAAACCACCACCGTAACAGATACAAGCATGCAAAATCTGAAGGTAATGCTACTCAATGCTAGAAGTCTAAACCTCAAAATGCACTCTCTCAAGGCACTCCCAAAAATGGAGAACATCGATATCTGTGCAGTAACTGAGACCTGGCTCCAGAGAGCACCCCTGCAATACCAGGCTACAATTCTTACCACACTTTTCAGCCACAAAACCAAGACCGAAACACTAAAGGTGGAGGAGTGTCCATATTCACCAAGGATATTCACACCTCCAGGCTAGTTGCCCAACACAATGCATCTGAAATTCTCCAGGTGCAACTAACACTAGGTAAGACTGCAATCCAAATTGTAGTTTGCTACAGATCCCCCACCATGGCCCAAGATTCTCATTACACCTTTCTAAACATATTGGAAAATATTAAGATAGAACCAAACACCCTAATACTGGGTGATTTCAACTACCCTGCCATTAACTGGGAAAACTACTCGGGTACCAACTCCTTTTCCCAACGGTTCTTGGAATTCATAAATTCCAATGCCCTGGATCAACTAATCCATTGTCCCACCAGGGGCTCCAATATCCTAGACCTGGTCATTACCAGCATGGAAGATAGATGCTCCACACCAGTGGTCACCCCCTCATTGGTCAGGTCTGACCATAAACAAATCACACTTGACATCCACATCCCAACCCCACCCCCCAGTAAGGAAACCTCCTTAAAAAACTTCTCCAAAGCCAACTCCATGCAGACGGGATCTGAAAGTTCGACTGCAGAATACTACACTAAGGCACTGTATGAGCACATCCACTCGTGCATGAATCGTGCCATCCCAAATAGAACCAAGATGCTCTTCTCCAAAAAAAGGAAGCCAATCTGGTGGTCCCCTGCTATAAACAATCTGTACAACAGAAGGAAGAAACTGTTGCAGAAAAGAGGAAAATCCCAGGATGCAAAAGACTCCCTTACCAGCCTCAGTAAGAAGCTGAGATCCCACATAAAATACTCAAAAGCTAGTTACAAAAATAAAATTGCCAAAGATTCCAAAGACAACTACTAGGCATTCTATAGTTATGTCAAGAATCTAAATGGCAATGCTCAGATCTGCTCTGAGCTACAACAGAATGGCATTAAATATACTGATCCCAAGGATATTGCCAATATCCTGACAGATCGATTTAGTGCCAACTTCACCCCCCCTCACACCCCATAAAGGGCCCATCTCAATACCAAAAGATTGCCAAATTCTGGTAATCATGGCAACACAGGTAGAAACCGCAATCTTCAAAGCTAAGAATACAGCATCCATGGGACCAGATGACATCCCAGGCTGTGTACTACATGAACTACAAAATGAACTGGCACCTCACCTAAGTGTCATGTTTAATCATAGCCTCACCTCAGGCTTCGTGCCCACTGAGTGGCGCACAGCTACAGTTATCCCACTCCACAAGGGGGGATCCGCCTTGGATCCTGGGAACTACTGTCCCATCAGTCTGACAAGCCTGATCTGCAAGGGCATGGAATGCATTATCATGGAACTTAAAGACATTGGCAACCTTCAAACATTGGACCCCACCCAGTTTGGGTTCATGAAGGGCCGATCTTGTCTCCTGAATCTGATTGACTTCTTCAAATCAGCCTGCAGAGCTGTGAACGAGGGTAAGGCAGTCCACACAGCCTATCTGGAACTTGCCAAGGCCTTCAACACCATCCCCCACTCTGGAATCCTAGATAAACTTACTAAGCTGGGCATAAATCCTTACGTCACTCGATGGGTTGCCAACGGGCTTACTGACAGAACCCAGACTGTAAAAGTAGCCGACTCCAAATCCAGCTCCAGACAAGTGACAAGTCCTGGGACCACTCTTGTTTGGCATCTACTTCTCTGAAGTACAGGCCAACACTAAGGGACTCTGGCTAACAAAGTTCGCAGATGACTGCAAACTGGGAGCCATTATTGAATCCCCAAATGATGTGGATATTTTACAAAAGGGCCTTACAGACACGGATGCCTGGTGCCAGAGCCATGGGCTCAAGCTTAATGCCAAGAAATGTATAGTTATCTCCTTTGAAAAAAAAAACATGTACCCATGAATTACCACATAGGTGGCAGGACACTGAACATCGAAAGTGTGATAAGAGACTTAGGGACACAGGTGGACAGTGGTCTCACTTTCGATAACCACATCGCCACAACAGTCTGGAAATCCTTCTGTGTGGCACACCTCATCACTAAGGGCTTTTCATCCAGAAAAAAAGAGGTCATTGTCCCACTGTACTCATCCCTCATTAGACCCATTATAGAGTATAATGCCCCATTTGGTATGTACCTCACAAGACATCTGCAACAGCTGGAAATGCCACAGAAATACCTCACTAAAACAATCACAGGCCTAAAGCAGATGCCATATGCTGACCATCTAAAAAAACTCCAGCTATACTCTGTGGCATATCGTCTACTCAGAGGCAATCTCTGCTTAACATACAAGGCCATGTCAAACTCTGAGCTGTTGGACATGCTCCACTTAAAGAAATCCCAATCCCTCAGAGCCACACACTCCAGGGATCTAAACCTTGTCATCACAATGAACAAAACATGCTGGAGGGATAGGTTCCTGACCCAGAGACTCCCCATACTCTGGAATAGACTGCCCATACATATCAATCAGAGCGCCTCATTAACCCTCTTCAAAAGGAACCTTGATGGTTGAATGGGAGATAGGAAATTCACCGTGAGGATCATGTCAGTCACCCTGCTAGACAGGGGTCCAGAGAAGTAAATATTGTGGGAAGAAATATCCTGGGAATTGTTATGGCTAGGCTTGCATAGGCCCTAGGGCTGATAGCCTAATACCAACCTGTGAACCTATGAACCTATACAAGGAAGTAGTCATGTAATAGCTGTATACACGTACCTGTGACATATGACCCCGTGTGTGCCCGCATGTGGTGTGTCAACCCCTAGATGAATGGGTTCTGGCCAATGCACACACCACCCTCCTCATAGCCCTACTATGACAAGCCTGCTGAGGTTATCCAATGTGAAATACACTCTTGGGAGAGCTGTAACCCAGTAAGCTCTGTGGTGCATCCCATAACTGCATATTGCTGTAGTGTGATAAACTAGTTAGGTAGGAATTCTAACCCCAGAATTGGCAACTGTGTGTGTGAGTGTGTGTGTGTGTGTGTCTGACTGTGTAGAGAGCAATGCTTTGTAGGGTACTCATACTCCTTACAATTCATATACTCAACTTTGGCAAGGCTGCTGATGTCACTAGCCTGGAAATACACCTCTGGGAAGGTTGTTGCCCAGTAATCTTTGTAGTGCATCCTGTAACTGCGTACTGTTGTAGTATGATAAAGTAGTTAGATAGGTGTTCTAACCCCAGACATGGTAATTGTGTGTCTATCACTAACTGTGTAGAAAGCAATGCTTTTTAGGGTACTCACACTCCTTACAATTCATATACTCAACTTTGGCAAAGCTGCTGATGTCACCAACCTAGAAATACACCCCTGGGAGGGTTGTAACCCAGTAATCTCCGCAGCGTTTCCTGTAACTGTGTACTGCTGTTGTGTGATAAAGTAGTTATGTAGGTGTTCTCATGCCAGACATGGCAATTGTGTGTGTGTGTGTCTGTTTGTCACTGACTGTGTAGAGAGCAATGCTTTTTAGGGTACTCACACTCCTTACAATTCATATACTCAACTTTGCCAAGGCTGCTGATGTCACCAACCTAGAAATACACCTCTGGGAAGGTCGTAGACTAGTAATCTCTGTAGCGCGTTCTGTAACTGTGTATTGCTGTAGTGTGATAAAGTCGTTAGACAGGTGTTCTAACCCCAGACATAGCAATTGTGTGTGTCTCTGTCTGTCTCTGACTGTGTAGAGAGCAATGCTTTTTAGGGTACTCACACTCCTTACAATTCTTATTCTAAGCTTTGCCAAGGCTGCTGATGTCACCAACCTAGAAATACACTTCTGGGAAGGTTGTAGCCCAGTAATCTCTGTAGCATGTCTGGTAACTGCATACAGCTGGAGTGTGGGAGTTCTGGTTGTTTTGTGTGTGTTTCACTGTCTGTGTATGGAGCAATGCATTACAAGCTAGTCGCACGCAGTGCATTCCAAATGCCCTGCTTTGGTAATCCTGCTGATGTCATCCATTGTGAAATACAACTTTGGGGAAGCTGTTCTCTAGTAATCCCCCTGGTGTGTCCTATAACAGCTCCATGCTGTAGTGTGATATAGACCTCAGTCAGGGGTTCTATACACACATGTCAGTTGTGGATGTTTTGAGTTTGTCTCACTGTCTGTGTACGGAGCAATGCATTTTAGGCTACTCACTCAAAGTACATTTGAAATGCCCTACTTTAGTAATCCTGCTGTTGTCATCAATTGTGAAATACACCTTTGGGGAAGGAGTTCTCTAGTAATCCCCATGGTCCATCCTATAACAGCTCCATGTTGTAGTGTGATATAGACCTTGGTTATGGGGTTCTATATACACACATGTCGGTTGTGGATGTTTTAAGTGTGTCTCACTGTCTGTGTAGGGAGCAATGCATTTTAGGCTACTCACTCATAGTACATTTGAAATGCCCTACTTTGGTAATCCTGCTGATGTCATCCATTGTAAAATACACCTTTGGGGAAGGAATACTCCAGTAATGTCCATGGCGCATACTATAACTGTGTAGTGCTGTAGTGTAATAAAGTAGTTAGGTAGGGGCTCTACTCTAAGACATGACAGGTGCGTGTGTGTGTGAATGTGTGTGTGTGTGTGTGTGTGTGTGTGTGTGTGTGTGTGCGCGTGCGCGCGTGTGTGTGTTTGTAACTCGTATCCTGTGTAGAGGTGGTGGTGAGTGTGTGACACCCGTGACGAATGTGGAGCGGATTTTGCATGTTTCTTATATGGTGGCCCTACTATATATCACAATGCCAACTGTACTGGGATAACAGATGTAAAATAGCTGAGAGGCTGGGGTGCAAAGCCATACCCATACATGTGACATCAAGGCCAGGCGATGACAGTTAGCAACTCCAGTATTACCCAGTTTACACTCTCTACCCATGTCTCATACACACACATGCCTAGGCAACAGCCAATATGTGGGTAGTACACTGCATATTGGCCATCGATAGTGACTATGGAGTGATAGCAGTGGGCTACAGAGGGCAAGTCACCCTGTCTATCTGTCCAATATGCACGTACATGCAGACAGTGCACCTCCCCCATATTCCCCAATGGACACCTACACCACCTGTGGTGCCTTCACATGTAACCCACAATGGACATACCATGCCTGACAACATGTCCTGTATGGACAGATGCCACTGACACCAGGGAATGCTGTTAGCATGCTATCAATGTAGGTGCAGGGTAAATCTGCTACCCATTACCAGTTCCTGCCACAGGTGGGCAGGACTGGCACATCTGATGATAATCCATGTTCACAACATGGGCCAGACACCCCAGGTACAGTTCCACATGTCACTGTACATGCATGTTGTAGGTGTGCACATCCTAGATACCATCCATGTCATGGACTAAGGAACACAAACATGGGAGGCAATGCACAGCACTGGCCACACACAGTAGTTACCCAGGTGACTGGATGGGGGATACAATACCCACCTGTGTGGGCAAATGCAGAAACTACAGCCCTGAGCCACAATGCAGACCACTGTCATGTGGCCTGATGCCAAGGTATACCCATCACTTACCCTTGTATAGCTTGCTGGCACAGTTGACCACCACACACCCGTGCAGACATGCACCCATGCATGTCAGTACTGGCACCCAGTGTGTTTGTGTGTGTGTTGTATGGTGCGCATGGCCACATCTACACTCACTACAACCCCCATGGGCATACTGAAGCATGCTGTCCAATGTCTAACACCTCCTCATAATCTTTGCCCTTATGACCTCCATATGATCTGTGTGGTGCATGTGATACCTGCACAGTGATGTGTTGTGGCAATCCCACTACTGATTAGTTGTACTCCTGACCCTGCCAAGTGTGTCAATGTGTGTGTGTCCCTGTGAGACTGTGGCTGTGTTGACGCTGGCACCTGTTCATGCAGACAGGCACATGTACATTACCTACCTTATATGTACCGTATCCCTGTTGCAGGTGTCATTCACCATCACATATATGTTCTGAGTGCTCCACAACAGGTAACCCATGTGGTGCATCCAATAACTGCATCTAACTGTGATAGCACTACATAGTTGTCTGGAGTTTAATACCCTGTGCTGGTAGGTGTGTGACACAAACATGCTACAGTTTTACTCTCCCACCCCTCCCTGACAGGTTTTTGCCTCTGTCTGTCTCTCCCACCCCCTCTCTGGTGGATGTGGAGACTCACACCTGCTTTGCGTAGGCAGCAGCATGTGTATTTTAAGTGATGCTCATGATCAGCTGATGGCCTATGCATGAATCACAGCCCTCCCCTAGCTGATTGCATGTGGAACAGCTGTGGTAACATTCCCATAGCCAATTGCATGGAAACACACTCCAATATCTAGGAACATCATGTTGGTGTTGGGTCTTTTCGTTCACTGTGAGCAGGAACTAGATCTGTTGTTTTGCAAACAGCATCTCAGATGGATTGGGTATTTACCTCTAACAAAATACACTATGGAAAGAGGGCAACAAACAGGAGGGGGATGTGCCTGACCTGACTACAGACTGTACATGCTGCTATACTGCATTTGGAGTAATGGTGGTTTAAGTGTTTGTCTGGATGTGGCTGTTGTACATGTTGCAATACCTGCCGTGTCAGTTCCATGTTTATGAGGAATCCCCATTTGCAGACTGGCCAGTGTTGTGCCTTTGGTTTCATGTGTTAGCCATGGAGACTCTATCTGTGGACTGCAGAAGGTAGTGTGAGGATTGCAGTCTGTAGATGGTGAAGGCCATGACAGTTACTGACTTCATATCCCTCATAGGACATATGTTGCAACAAACCCTGTTACAACAGTAAATGTATGAGGGCATCACAACAACATGCCAATACTGGCCCTGTGTATGTGCTTCCAGCCACACCTCTCTCAACCTTTGTACATATGTTGTGCATGAAGTGGTGCATATGTGCCATACACCATAATTAGTGTCATCATATCTGATAACAAGCCAGTAATATATCAGACTGTTACACATGTTATGTACAGTAGGGGCTATATTTCATGATATAACCTGGACATTCTGTGGATGATTGTACAGTACTGAGGTCTGTGTACTTATGGTGAATGTCGGCAGTGTGTGCATTGTTAATATGTACTTTAGCCTGTGTACAGCCTGTGGTAGATGTCATTGTTCTAGCTCCCATCCTATCTGATGTTACATGCTGCCCCACTGCATGGTACCATATTGACATACATGTTCATACAGCCATACACACACATGTCCCATACCACAGACAACCATCAGACCAAACTGTGTTGCAGCCCAGTATATGTAGGGTCATTCTGTGAGTGGCCCATATGAGGATGGTGTAGAACAGATAGTCCATATACTGGAATATTATGCTAGCTTACCATATGAGGCTGTGTTCACATTGGTTGTGGTTATGCACTTTCACACAAGTGTATCTTACCCTGTGCTGTGACATGCCTATGGAGCCTGCTATATATGCAGGTACATGTGCATTCCCCCATAGGGGATGTAGGCCAGTGTTAAGCCAGTATGCCTGTAGCCTGCACAGTGCATTGTTATATGCCTAGCAGCTTAGTGTACTTACCCAGTGAGATGTCATGTTTAGATACTTGCCAGATGTACTTCTGCCATGCCTCCCTTAAAAGTCATGTACATCAGACAGAGCAGTGGGATGCTGTACAGATGTATGTCAACATCTAGTGGGTAGTATGTGGCCATGGCACCCCTGCACCAGCAGTTGTTATGTGTCAGGCCAGACAGGAGTATGTGAATGCATAACCCCTGGTGGCAAATGTATACCAGTCGTTATGTATTATACCCATCTACATGGCTGTCTACATCCATATTGGCAGGCATGTTACACATGTGCACTAAGGGCTTATGTCTATACCCCTGGACTGTACAGGGTGTGTCAGAATTTCTACATATATTGGCCAATATCTCTGCTGCAGTCCACAGGGCCATTACATGCTAGCAGCGGTACATTACAATGATTTCCTTAGGATGGCTGTCAGTAGCCAATGGCACACATGTTAGAAGCAGATGTGACCTTCCACTCACACCATGTCTGTGAAGACAATCCCAATGACAGTAGCAATAGTGTACTAATATTCCTGCTATACATACCTGACATCCCCTTGTACTATGACTTTGGGACTATAGGGGTTGGGGATGACTTTGGGACTATAGGGGTTGGAGTAGGGCTACACTCCATTTCCAGGACATATGGTGGGAATATATGTACATTTACTTATCCAGATAGCCATATATATATATATATATATATATATATATATATATATATATATATATAATTACACGTGAAGTACTCCCAATTACCACTGTCATGGCAACCACTAACTATAAATCCCTACATCATGTGGGCGTGGTCCCATTACATTCCTTGGGTGATGGATATCCTACTTGTGTGTGGGCATCAGTGTTACAGATGGCAGGTAGCACTACCTCTTACAGGAGAGCCTGCACACTCAGGGCAGCTACATATCCATAGGAAGTTCAGGAACTACAGACAGAGTGTGAGTAGAGTTGTGTTATGCTTTGTATAGCACTGGTGTTACACAGTGTGTGTACAAACAGCTATACCTTGGAATACAGTCTGTCTGCATAGCTCACAACTGTGGGCATATCCTCTTGGTGGCCAGAGGTGTGCCTATCATGTGTTGTCTGTCCACCACACAGGTCCTGTGTCAGATATGTCACTGGCAGTGTGTGTGTTGAGTGTTATCAGTACATGGCTACATCCATTTCTGTTTCTGACCTCAATACCCTGACTAAGTGTATGTTGCAGACTATCCTGTAACACCAGCAACCTGCATGGTATATGGTAACAGTTCTCCACATGTGTGCCTGTGTCCCATCTACATATCAGACTTTGCACAGATGACATGCTGTCGGCAGTTGTTCCATAGTGGGCTGTGAGTACATCATACTGCCATTGCTGCCAGCAGCCCACGTCTGTTGTATCCCCTACACATACAGTGGGGCTGGGGCCATATATGTGTGGGTGTCACCTACACAATACATGTGTGCTCTTATGCACTCCAGAGGCCAGTGTATGTAACAGTGGTATACGGCCGTGTATTAATGAGTCAGGGGAGCACCATAATGACCTAGGCTGTTAAAATATGTGGGGGTATTAGGGGGGAGCTAGCTTAAGGTATCTGGATGTACAGTACTGTATACATCACCTATATTTACATTACTTGCATATCCTGGGTTAATGCAAACCTACTGCCTCCTGCCATACAGACTGTTCTGTTTGTCAGTGTGCATGTGATGGTGTCAGTTATGCCTTATTATGTAACAGTTACAACCCATTTGATCACATGACATCTTTACCACCTACTTATGTTGTACAGAGTGTAGATAGAGGCTGTTGAACTATACACCTGCATTACATACTGTTGATTGTTTGTTATCCTGTGGCACAGTCTGTCCTCACTATTGTACAAATTGAAGGGCTTGGCCTGGACAGCAACAGTTGTGAACCTTTCCAGACTACTGTAGTAGTATAACTGTTTCACAGTTGCATTCCTCTGTGTATATGAATGTCAGTGTCTGAAGAGCTATATGACATGGCACATAGAACTGTAATAGTACACAATGAAATGTATTACATTTCTGCAGACCTGTGTGTGGTGTTTTCCCTATGACCTCTCCATGGGCATATGTTGCAGGCAACAAATATCATTTGTATGGGTGGCCCATACAGTGTCCAGTTGTTCAGGTTTTAACTGTAGGCATAGTGGCTGTTCCATATTGTGTGCACCTTCTACATATGTATCATACTGTACATATATCTGCATGCGCATGTGTAGTCACATGCATATACATATATATGTATATGTATTTATTCATATATATGTATATATATATATATATATATATATATATATATATATATATATATATATATATATATATACACACACACACACACACATATACATATGTAGATATATATATATATATATGTATCTGCATATCTGTGTATCAGTATCCTTGGGATTTTGATGGCTTCCACAGATCACATTTCCTATGGGAGGCAGACTGTACTGCATGATATGTCACCAATACCAGCCTGACATCATACAGGTGGCATGTAGTACTGTTAACATCTTGTGCCCATGTCGTGTCAGGTCCTGGGTATGGGTTATGAAACACTTGGTAGTGCATTGCAGGGTGGATGTATATGGCTGTGGGGGGGTCTATTTATACAAGATGTATAGTGTGTGTGGCCTCCTAACCCCATTAACAGTGCATGTGGACATATGTGCATTTGTTACTCTGCCATTGCTATCTACAGCTATATGGCCATATATACCGATATAGAAATAGATATCTTCTTACATATAAATAACTATGTCCGTATATTCCTACATAGATGTATATCTTCATACACATATGTAACTTGCTGTGTATATGTAGACATATAGGTGAAGACACATATATGTGTCGATGTAGGCATTTGCATGTATATATGTTCATATATATTTATACGAATGTATAGATATTTAGAAATTATATATATCTACATATATAGAAATGTTGTATCTGTTTACATATTAATATATTCCACACATACATCTAGATGATTGTATACATTCTCTGTACTGTTGCATTACTGGAGTGGATGATATGTTTGTGAAAACATCAGGATTATGCATATCTGCCATGGCTTAGTGTTAAATCACTTTGTGTATGGTTTGCAGGGTCCTTGGCTCGAGCCTTGCAGGAGCTGTTTGTTTTGTTGCTGGGCAGAACATGGCCCATTGGATACAGACAGATTAAGGCAATTTTTTTCAGTTGTAAGTGGGTCTGCACAGCGCTAAGCACTGCCTACACAGGTTAAGCAATATAGAAGTTAACTGACTGTAAGTAACTGTAATTGTAACTGGAGGTTAGCATTGCTTAGCTCCATGCAAACCTGTGCAAACATGCTTACAACTGCTTTAAAGTGCCTTAACCACTCTGTATCCAAAGGCCCATGCGGACAGCGAATGTCACTATGCATTTGCTCATTGCAGATTTGGCATTTTGGGTGCAGATTGCACTATAGTGGGGATCTGCATAATGTCCCTTTCTCCACTGTAGTGTGATCTTGGAGTTAGAATATTAAAGTATGGGGTGTGGGCAGTGCTGGGCGGCTTGCCCCCCTGCATTACGATCTGTATTCCAACTTGTAGTTCAAAAATCAGTGAATCTGCTTTTCGATTTGCTGAGTTTTGAACTTTGGTGCGATTCGAAATGACGGATTCATTCTTTTAGTTTGCAGAAAGGGCCATTCAGAGAAATGATTGTCTCCCTTTCAAAGGTAAATCCATATATATCTATATAGGTATATATGGACATACATCTGTAGATGAAATTGGGAACATAACATATATGTCCACATGCACCATTAATGGGTTTAAGAGACCCAAACAACATACATCTGGCACGGATAGGTGGATAGGTAATCCCCCCACACCCAAACACATCTGGCTTGCAATACACTACCAACCTTAGCAGATCCCATAAACAGGACCTTACACGACAAGGGCATTACATGTTAACAGTACTCCATCCCACCAGTATGATGTCAGGCTGGCATTACTAACATATCATGCAGCTTTACCAGAAAGGCTCATCCAGACTCTGCTACACTTTGCTGTGAAGGAAAGGTTAGTTTGCTGTTATTTTTTGTATTACTGTATTGCCTTTCTATATTTTGAATACTGTAGTTTGTTTTCTTTACTTTGTGTTTTGCTTGCATTCTGTTTTAACAGCATATTAAAACTTCAAAAGAGACCACAGCTCTCTCTGTTCTGAGTCAGGCAGAATTTTTTCCCGCCCTGCCACCCATTTAAGTTGTCTTGTTAAATACCACTGTCTTTCTAGTTGCCCGCCTCTTATGTTAATCTGACCATATATCTCATTTCTCTCTACTTTCATTGGCTTATGTGAGTAATCACAAAATCAGCATTTTTGAAATCCCACCCCTTCAATTATTTAAATTTATTGGCCATCCTACAGTATTTCATAGTACCAAAATACAAAAGTGACCACCCCTTTCAATCCATCTTGCTGTTTTAAAAATAGTAACTCTCCACTAAACCTTAACTTTTTAAACAGGTAAAACTCAAATTACCTACTTTCACATCTAACTTATCTAGTGCACACTGCAGAGTGCATTCTTTTCAATCTTACCTTTAAGCATCCCTGTGACTAGCACTTTCTCTAATACCTACTGGAAAGCACTAGGAAGCCTTAAACTCATACAAACACTGAACTCTCCTTGTTAACAAGGAGAAATTAATAGTAGGCACTAAACAGCCTATAATTGCAAAGTACATTGCTAAGGAAACAGCTCCTATACTTTACAAAAAAAAAAAAAAAAAAAAAAAAAAAAAGCCCCAAACCAAGCATGTCCAAGGGTCAGCTTCTTGTGATTTTCCTGTCCACCTGGTGAATCTGGGCATACTGGGGCAATGCAGCAATTGCCTCATGTACACAGACAACCCTCTCCTCCTACCACCCAACACTACAACCTGTGAGAGATGCACTTACATAGCCAAAATGGAAGCAAAGCTCTCTCCACCCAAGATTGTGCTAAACAGTCAAGAGGAGAAGGTTAACACCCACACTACATCTCAAGCAACACATAGCCCTTCTAAACCCGCACCACCAACACCCACATATAGCAACACTAAATCCACATATGCAGAGGCCCTTAACTGTAACCTGCCCAAGCAACAAAGACCTCTGAAGCTGAAATGCAAACAAATACCAATCACAACCAATGTGTCACATAGTTCAAAACACCAGTGTGCCACCCAGCAACAGCCCCTAAGGCAAGACAATGTACCTAACACTTTAGTCATAGGTGACTCTATAGTTCGGCACACTGATGTCCCTCTCACCAGGTTGAATAAGGAGAAAATTACAGTCAGCTGCCTGTCTGGTGCCAGGATCCGCCACATAACACATGCACTTAAGTCACTCCACAACAAGTACAAATATGACTCTGTCATTGTCCATGTTGGAGTGAATGACTTGAGACGTACCTCCCTGGACTACATGAAAAGAGACATGGAAGAGCTCTTGGATCATGTGGCCCAGGCAGGTATGACCCTAGCCCTGAGTAGCATCCTGCCTTCACCCAGAATTATACCACAATATAAGGATAAAATGATTGACTTCAACAATTGGCTAAGCTTATGGTGTCATTCAAAGGGGATCCAGTATCTGTCTGCCTGGGATGACATGATTGACAGACCACGATGCTTTGCCAGAGATGGTCTGCACCTGTCACCCCTGGGATTCAGGTTACTGGCTAAGGCTCTTGCCACCCCTATAGTGCCTTTTTAGGCAAACTTCAAAGGACAAAACCACCACCGTAACAGGTACAAGCATGCAAAATCTGAAGGTAATGCTACTCAATGCTAGAAGTCTAAACCTCAAAATGCACTCTCTCGAGGCACTCCTAAAAATAGAGAACATCGATATCTGTGCAGTAACTGAGACCTGGTTCAAGGCACCAGAGAGCACCCCTGCAATACCAGGCTACAACTCTTACCACACTTTTCGGCCACCAAACCAGGACCAAAACACTAAAGGTGGAGGAGTGTCAATATTCACAAAGGATATTCACACCACCAGGCTAGTTGGCCAACACAATGTGTCTGAAATTCTCCAAGTGCAACTAACACTAGGTAAGACTGCAATCCAAATTGTAGCTTGCTACAGATCCCCCACCATACCCCAAGATTCTCACTACACCTTTCTAAACATACTGGAAAATATTAAGATAGAACCAAACACCCTAATACTGGGTGATTTTAACTACCCTGCCATTAACTGGGAAATCTACTCATGTCCCAACACCTTTGCGCAACGGTTCTTGGAATTCATAAATTCCAATGCCCTGGATCAACTAATCCATAGTCCCACCAGGGGCCCCAATATCCTAGACCTGGTCATTACCAACATGGGAAATCAATGCTCCATACCTATGATCACCCCCTCGTTAGTCAGGTCTGACCATAAGCTAATCACCCTTAACATCCACATCCCACCCCCACGTAAAGAAACCACCATAAAAAACTTCTCCAAAGCCAACTTCATGCTACTCAAGTCAGAAGTGACAAACTTCATAACACCCATGCAGACGGGAACTGAAAGTTCAACTGCGGAATCCTACACTAAGGCACTGTACGAGCACATCCACTCATGCATGAATCGCGCCATCCCAAATAGAACCAAAATGCTCTCATCCAAAAAAGGAAGCCAATCTGGTGGTCCCCTGCCATAAACAAACTTTACAACAAAAGGAAGAAACTTTTGCAGAAAAGAGGAAAATCCCAGGATGCAAAACTCCTTACTAGCCTCAGTAAGAAACTGAGATGCCTCATAAAATCCTCCAAAGCTAGTTACGAAAATAAAATTGCCAAAGATTCCAAAGACAACCACAAAGCATTCTATAACTATGTCAAGAATCTAAATGGCAATGCTCAGATCTGCTCTGAGCTAAAACAGAATGGCATTAAATATACTGATCCAAAGGATATTGCCAATATCCTGGCAGATCGATTCAGTGCCAACTTCACCCCCTCTCACCCCCTAAATGGCCCATCTCAATACCGGAAGATTGCCAAATTCCAGTAATAACGGTCACACAGGTACAAAACACACTCTCTAAAGCCAAGAATACAGCATCCATGGGACCAGATGACATCCCGGGCTGTGTACTACATGAACTACAATATGAACTGGCACCTCACCTAAGTGTCATGTTTAATCATAGCCTCACCTCAGGTTTCGTGCCCACTGAGTGGCGCAGAGCTACAGTTATCCCAATCCACAAGGGGGGATCCACCTTGGATCCTGGAAACTACCATCCCATCAGTCTGACAAGTCTTATCTGCAAGGCCATGGAGCATATTATCATGGAACTTATAAACAAAGACATTGGCAACCATCAAACACTGGACCCCACCCAGTTTGGGTTTGTGAAGGGCCGATCTTGTCTCCTGAACCTGATTGACTTCTTTGAATCAGTCTCCAGAGCCATGGACAAGGGTAAGGTGGTCCACACAGCCTATCTAGACCTTGCCAAGGCCTTTGATACCATCCCCCACTCTGGAATCATAGATAAACTTACTAAGTTGGGCATTAATCCCTATGTCACCCAATGGGTTGCTAAATGGCTTACTGATAAAACCCACACTGTAAAAGTAGCCGACTCCAAATCCAGCTCCAGACAAGTGACAAGTGGAGTACCTCAGGGTTCAGTCCTGGGGCGCTCTTGTTTGGCATCTACTTCTCTGAAGTACAGGTCAACACTAAGGGACTCTGATAACAAAGTTTGCAGATGACTGCAAACTGGGAGCCATTATTGAATCCCCAAATGATGTGGATACTCTACAAAAGGGCCTTACAGAAACAGATGCTTGGTGCCAGAGCCATGGGCTCAAGCTCAATGCCAAGAAATGTATTGTTATCCCTTTGGGAAAAACATGTATCCATGAATTACCATATAGGTGGTAGTACACTAAACACAGAAAGTGTGATAAGAGACTTAGGGACACAGGTGGACAGTGGTCTCACCTTCGATAACCACATCGCCACAACAGTCAGGAAATCCTTCTATGTGGCACACCTCATCACGAAGGGCTTTTCATCCAGAAAAAGGAGGTCATTGTCCCACTGTACTCATCCCTCATTAGACCCATTATAGAATACAATGCCCCATTTGGTATGTACCTCTCAGGACATCTGCAACAACTGGAAAGGCCTCAGAAATACCTCACTAAAAGAATCACAGGCCTAAAGCAGATGCCCTACGCTGACTGCCTTAAAAAACTCCAGCTATACTCTGTCGCATATCGTCTACTCAGAGGCGATCTCTGCTTAACATACAAGGCCATGTCAAACCCTGAGCTGTTGGACATGCTACACTTAAAGAAATCCCAATCCCTCAGAGCTACACACTCCAGGGATTTAAATCTTGTCATCACAATAAACAAAACATGCTGGAGGGATAGGTTCCTGACCCAGAGACTCCCCAGACTCTGGAATAGATTGCCCATACATGTCAAGCAGAGTGCCTCTTTGGACCTCTTCAAGAGGAACCTTGACGATTGGATGGGAGAAAGGAAATTCACCCCAGGGATCACGTCAGTCACCCTGCTAGACAGGGGTCCAGGAAAGTAAATAATGTGGGAAGAAATAGCCAGGGAATTGTTATGGCTAGGCTTGTATAGGCCCTAGGGCTGATAACCTAGTACCAACCTATGAACCTATGAACCAGTACAGTCAAGTGAAGTGTCATGCTTGGGGGAACCCCCTGGGCAGGCTCAGTAAGTAGCTGGGATCCCTCATATGATCCAACAGGCCTACACCTGACAATGGATTCACCAATGTTGGCAAGGACAACCACAAATCCACCATGTCAGCTGGGAACTACCACCCAGTAGCCTGATGAGCCTGGTCTGCAGGGACATGGAACATATCAACAATGAACCCGTGGCCAATGTCACTGGTAATCTTAAAACCCTGGACCCCACCAATTTTAGACTTGTCAAAGGCATACAATACAACCTGAACCTGGTATACCTCCTTGACACAATCATGACAGGTGTAGATGAGGGTTAGGAGGTGCACACAGCCTATGTAGATCATAGCAGGCTATTGTACACCATCCCACATGTAGGAATGTGTGTAGATGTTAAGGGATCTACCTCCATTCACAGAATATGTTTCCCTTAGGACTGCTTGGCAAATGCCAACATTCCACAAATGCCATCCCGTGGACATACAGTCCTTCACAGGTCATAGATGTGTTAACGCCCTCCTCCACATTGTAGAGGTGTACATAATACTGGGGTTGGTATAACTCACTGGTGTGGCTGTTGTGGACACATTCACCATCATTGCAGTTACTGTTGTGTCTATCCCCCCACATAGCTGTCTGTAATACTGTACAGTGTATATCAGGTTGGTTAGTTGTTGTTTACACCATTCACAGTAGTAGAGCACCTCACACCCTCCTAAGTGTAGGGCTATGCCACCGTAACTGCCACACCCATCTTACTAAGGTGAGGATCACAGTAGAGTGGTGAAAGGGACATACACTCTGCTGTTAGCATGTTCAATGTCATTCAAATAGCAGACTGCATATACACCAATGTGTGGTTGTGCCTATCCTGTCTTGGTGGGATTACATGGGCAACAGATGTGTTACCTGCATGGGGACATATCTCCATGTGTACAGTCTTGTATCTGTACTGCATCCAAACCAAAGGCTCTGTGTGTTGTACTCAGCCATGTCATGTGTACCACCCACTACACTTACTGGTGTCCACTGTAGAAGGCCTGCTGACACGACTACACCCATCAACCATGGACAACCACAACACAATCAGAATAGATAATGGTGAAAACAATACAACATTGTTAATTACAGCTATAATGCATCATGGCCGCACAGCTACACCTTCCAGGATGTTAGCATTTCACTTTACTGCTGACAACATGCTACACAGCATTCCATTGCTACACTGTTGTACAGTCACCCTGTACATCAGCACCATGTTAGCCTGTCCCTGCTTTGATGTTACGGATGACAGGATGTGGCAAAGTTATCATCATATGCACAGGGTGTGTTGTTGGTTTGCCAGAGGCCTAGGCTGAGCCATACAATTGACAACATGTGTGTGAGGGGGCTGAGTAGTGTTATGGGCCAATGGTGATGTGTGTGCAGGTATGTGGTTGTCCTAGGTTTGTTGTTTATGTGTGTGTGTCTGCATGCATACAGTTCCACCATGTGGCTGCCCTATACGGGGATTTGTGAGACAGCTGCAGACTGTACCTGCAAGGATTGCAGTTCACCATCTCTGGCCATGGACACGGGACCTGTGACTGGCAGGGGTGCTACAGGCAGTATCGGGTACAAAGCCAGATAGGGTACTGTCCCACTAGGTTGACAAACATCCACTGGATCCAGGTTCCCCCCTGGGACTGGCCAGGGCTGTGTGCATGTGGTCTGCTATGATGGTCTGTGGACAGCACCCCCCACAGTGCTGGGGCTGTTACTGCCACTACGGGAGCAGCTGTGACTGGTAGGACAGCCACAGTGACCTCCAGCTGCTGATGTTGCTGGCATACGTCCATGTGGCCATCGTAACTGTTCTGCCCTGTCCTGATGCATGGACATGACATTGCTGATGAGATCCAATGTCTCACCCTGCCATCTATCCATGACCTCAATGTAATTATGAATGGCACCTGTTAAGTCATGGATGCTGTCATTTACAGAGGTATGATGAGCTCTCTGCACCCTTAGACCCTGTCTGGTGTACCATTCCATTCATGCCTGTGCCTCCATGACAGCCTGGAATATGCATGTGGTAGATATACATGTGGCACGTCTGCCAGGGGCATGATGACTGGCAGTGCTCCAATGAGCACCCCTAAATATCTGCCTATGTGGTACCCAGCCAGACATGTGGCTATGGTTGCTGTGTCCTGACACACATGCCATAGATACCACACTGTCCTGGCCAATGCCAACCGTAGACTGTCCCTCAGCTAAGGCCAGTGGTGATGAGGTATGTAGAGGCAGTGTGACTGTGTGCTTGGATGGGGTGGATACTTGTGGGGTATCAATTAGGGGCCCAGTGGCAGCCCCTGATGACCCTGCCTGTGCCTCAATACACCTATCCTCATGGTCACTGTCTGTATCAGTGACATCAGATTCCCTGTGGGCGGGACCCAGCCCCACCTCGCCACCTGTGAGGGGAAAACAGGGAACAGATTGTAAGACCTGTACATCACCACTAAACAGTACATATACACACACACACACACACACACACACACACACACACACACACACACACACACACACACACACACACGTGTGCAGACATGGCCACACACACAGACATACCCGCATGCAGTCGACATACATCACAACCCATACACTCCACCATACAGCACCTACAGACAACTCCAGCACCCCCAGAACACACACAATAGCAGGTGATGGTGCAGTACATTATCACAAACAGACCTATAATTACACATTTGTCAGCATGCATGACATGTGGTGCTCAACAGCATGCAGTGCAACTGTAGTCAATCCCCATTACAAACATTATACATGGCTGTGATGCATGGCTTCTGTTAGTAGGTGATGGCCCTCCCCCTGGAACACACTGCACCCATGTCCACAGCATTGCTGTGCATCTGTTCAGCACCCTGGCATGTACTGTGCACCATACCTCACAGGTGTATACACCATTACAGGATGTGTATCTGTGTGTCAGTTATCTTTCCTCTGCTGCTCATAGCCTCTGTGTGTTTCTGGATTATATGGGAACACATGTGTTTTGTGAATGCCTGATGTGTATTCACAGATGCCATCATCAGTGGTGCATGTATGAGTGGTAGAATACCATTAAATACCAAAACATACCATTAAATACCAAAAGGAATACCATTAAATACCAAAAAAAAAAAAATTATATACTTGTTTCCCACCTTTCTGAACTAGTATAGCCCAGTTTTCAGGTTATTGCTGAATCCAGGGCTGTTACAAGTTTCTGTGTTGCCATTACCTTACTTGGATAGAAGGAAGTTTCTCTGTTCACCTGTGAGAGAGGGGAGCTTTGTGCAGCCTATCTGTCCCAGGAGGAGTGGTTTCAGCCCAGAGGTTAGTAGTTTATTGGCCATTTTGGGCAAATTTCTATCTCTTTCACTTCCCTGCTATACAAACCTCATTGCACAGTTTTTATGCTTCTATTCCACTCAGCAAGTGCCTTCCAGGTGTTCTGCAGAGTCTACAGCAGCAGAGAGACAAAAGAGTGATTTTGGAGTGATTAAGTATCACTTTTCTGCTTTTCTTGCTGCCTTAACTAATTCCGCCTAAAACACCAGTTTTTTTTAGTGAATCTGTGATTTAAAAAGTTTGTTATTGTATACAACTCTGCACAGCTCCTCGTGGTGTCCTGCAGAGTGATACAGGCAACAGAGAGACCCAAGAGAGACTTTTCCAGATTTAAGTATTTTTTCTCTGTTTTTCTGCTCGGACTGCCTTTTCCCGCCTAAAAAGCGAATTTCTCACTGATCTGTGCTTTAAAAAGTTTAAATTGCATTTGCCTTCTGCTTTTTACAGTTTTTGCACTTGTTTTATATCAATTTAAGTCGTTTTTGTACTGTATAACTGTTGTAGGCTACACACTAAAGTGCGTTAGCCTGTTTATAGCATTTACATTGTTTCTGTGTGTTTTTCTGCTGTTTCCTGAAAAAAAAAATTCTCTTTTCCCACCTTTGCTGAACTAGATTAGTGCAGATTTCAGGTTTTGCTGAATTCTGGACTGTGGTATAGTTTCCTGTGTTGCCCATATCCTTACTTGGATAGGAGGAAGCTTCTCTGTTCACCAGTGAGAGTGGGGAGCTTTGAGCAGCCTATCTGTCCCTGGAGGAGTGGTCTCAGCCCTGAAATTAGTAGCTTATTGGCCGTTTTGGGTCAATTCCTATCTCTTTCAGTTTCCCTCCTTTAAAACCTGCATTTGTGCAGTTTTGCACCAGTATACAACTCCACACAGCTCCTTGTGGTGTCCTGCAGAGTGATACAGGCAACAGAGAGACCCAAGAGAGACTTTTCCAGATTTAAGTATTTTTTTCTCTGTTTTTTTTGCTCCGACTGCCTTTTTCCACCTTAAAAGTGAATTTCTAACTGATCTGTGCTTTAAAAAGTTTAAATTGCATTTTCCTTCTGCGGTTTACAGTTTTTGCACTTGTTTTATATCAATTTAACTCGTTTTTGTATTGTATAACTGTTGTAGGCTACACACTAAAGTGCTCTAGCCTGTTTATAGCATTTACAGTGTTTTCTGTGTGTTTTTCTGCTGTTTCCTAAAAAAAAAAAAAAAAAAATTCTCTTTTCCTGCCTTTGCTGAACTAGATTAGTCCAGATTTCAGGTTTTGCTGAATTCCGGACTGTAGTATAGTTTCCTGTGTTGCCCGTATCCTTACTTGGATAGGAGGAAGCTTTTCTGTTCACCAGTGAGAGTGGAGAGCTTTGAGCAGCCTATCTGTCCCTGGAGGAGTGGTCTCAGCCCTGAAACTAGTAGCTTATTGGCCGCTGAGGGTCAATTCCTATCTCTTTCAGTTTCCCTGCTTTAGAACCCGCATTTGTGCGGTTTTGCACAATTTTGCACATAGCGCAGCATCGGGCAGCGCCGCTTAAACGGGTTTAAACTATTCCCGGCTCCACAAAGTCTGCTCTTCATTTTCCCTTAGAACTGTTCTAAATCTCAAAGTAAGCACTCTATTTTCATTCTAAAGCCCTGCAGTTGTTTGTATAAGTAATCTTATAAGTAAGCACTAGTAAACTAAAGCACTACACCCTATTATACTCCCTTTACGTACTTGGCTCCCTATTGGTCCTTTTTGATCAGTCAAAAAGTAGTTCCTTATACTATTCGGGCATGTCTAAAAGTCAGTTTTGGGTTTACTCTCCAGTCCAGCTGGCGAATCTGGGAATCTTGAAGCAATGTTACAACTGCCTTATGTACACAGACCACCCTCTCCTCCTCCCAACAAGTTCAAATATATGTGAGAGATGCAACTATATAGCCAAACTGGAGGCTGAGCTGTCTCAACCCAATACTGGCGCAGTCAGTCAGGAGGAGAAGGTAACCACACACACCACAAATCCAGTCTCACATAGACCTATCACAACAGAAAACCAAACAGAAAAACACACAAAAACATACTCGGAGGCTATAAATAAAAATCTTCCCAAGCAGCACAGACCTCCAAAGCAGACATCCAAGCAACTGCTACCCCACAACAATACCCACGTATCACATAGTTCACAAAGTCAGTGTGTCACACAGTCACAGCCCTTAAGGCTAAACAACACACCTAATACACTTGGAATAGGTGACTATATTGTCAGACACACTGACGTCCCACTCACCAGGCTGAACAAGGAGAAGGTCACTGTAAGCTGCCTGTCGGGTGCCAGGATCCACCACATAACACAAGCACTCAGGTCACTCCAAAGCAAGTACAAATATGACTCAGTCATTGTCCATGCTGGTGTGAATGACCTGACGTACCTCCCTGGACTACATGAAAAGAGACATAGAGGAGCTCAGACATAGAGGAGCTCTCTGATCATGTAGCCCAGGCCGGTATGACCCTGACCTTGAGTAGCATCTTACCCTCACCAAGAATGCCACAGTATAAAGACAAAATGATCAATTTTAACAATTGGCTAAAGTATTGGTGTCATTCAAAGGGGATCCAGTGTCTGTCAGCCTGGGATGACATGCTCGACAAGCCACATTGCTTCGCTAGGGATGGCTTGCACCTGTCACTCCTGGGATTTCGAATACTGACTAAGGCTCTTGCCACCCCCATAGTGCCTTTTTTAGGCAAGGCCCAAAAGACAAACACACCTCCATAGACAACACAAAGAAAAAGAAACTAAGGGTAATGCTGCTCAACACCAGAAGTCTAAACCTCAAGATGCATGCACTCAAGGCTCTCCTCAGTATGGAGAATATCGATATCTGTGCAGTAACAGAAACCTGGTTCAAGGCTCCCGAGAGCACCCCAGCACTACCAGGTTATACCTCATACCATGCTTTTCGGTCCCCAAACTCGGACCAAACCACAAAAGGAGGGGGAGTATACATATTCATCAAAGATACCCACACCTCCAGGTTAGTGGCACTGCATGAAGCATCGGAGACCATCCATGTGCAACTAACAGTGGGCAAAACTGCCTTTCAGTTTGTAGCCTGCTACAGACCACCCTCCCAAACTCAGGAACCCCACTCGGCTTTCCTGGGAACACTGGAGAATATGAAGGTCTCTCCAAACACCATTATACTGGGTGACTTCAACTACCGAAACATAGACTGGGAGCAGTACTCAAGCCCCAACACCCTCGCCCAATGGTTCCTAGAATTTATAAACTCAAATGCTATGGAACAACTGGTCATCACTCCCACAAGAGGGGAAAACATATTGGACCTGATCATCACCAACATGGGGACTCTATGTTCCATACCAGAGGTATACCCCATTTTCGTAAGATCTGACCATAAATTAATTTCACTGGACATCCATATCCCGTCCCCACCCCCAGCCAAGGAAACCACGGCGAAGAACTTCTCAAAAGCAAACTTCACACCTCTCAAAACTGAGGTGGAATCCTTCAAAGCACCTGGGCCAGTGGAAAATACGGCCCAAACCCCAGAATCCTTTACAAACACTTTCTATGGACACCTATAGGAATGCATGGATTGTGCTATCCCAAATAAAACCAAGACTCATTCCTCCAAAGGCAGGAGACCTGTCTGGTGGACCCCAGCCATAAATAAGCTATACAACAGAAGGAGGAAACTACTACATGATAGAGCAAAATCCCAAAAAGGGAAGGCATCTCTGATCAGTACTAGCAAGAAACTACGATCCCTCATAAAATCATCTAAGGCCAGCTTCGAAAGAAAAATTGCACAAGATGCTAAAGATAATCACAAGGCCTTCTTTAGTTATGTCAGGAACCTGGGTGGCAACTCCCAGATATGCTCTGAGTTAGTTCAAAATGACAAAAAATACACTGAACCCACAGACATGGCCAACATCCTGGCAGACAGGTTCAGTGCAAACTTCTCCCCCCCCCCCCAAAAGAGCAAATGTCTATCCCAACAGAGTGTAGCCTCCCTGACATCACAGATGCACAGGTGAGAGCTGCCCTCTCCAAAGCAAAAACACAGCATCAATGGGACCTTACGGTGTCCCGGGCTGCGTCTTACATGAACTCCAAGAAGAACTGAACCCTCACATAAAGTCACTGTTCAATCTCAGCCTTACTACAGGATATGTACCCAAGGAATGGTGTACAGCAACAGTGGTCCCACTCCACAAAGGTGGTGCCACAATGGACCCCGGAAACTATCGCCCTATAAGCATGACTAGCCTGGTCTGCAAAGCTGTGGAGCGTATCATCATGAAACTCATAAACAAAGACATTGGGAACCTCCAAATACTGGATCCTACCCAATTTGGCTTTGTTAAGGGCAGATCTTGCCTCTTGAACCTGGTCGACTTCTTTGAAACAGTCGCCAAGGCCATAGATGAAGGGAAGGTAGTCCACACAGCCTACCTGGACCTCGCAAAAGCCTTCGACACAATACCCCACTCAGGCATCATAAATAAGCTCACCAGCTTAAATATCAACCCCTATGTCACAAGATGGGTTGCAAACTGGCTCAGGGATAGAACCCTCATGGTCAGAATTGCAGGTGCCATGTCAGATTCCAAACCAGTTACAAGTGGTGTCCCACAAAGCTCAGTCCTGGGACCTCTCTTGTTCGGTATATATTTCTCTGAGGTACAGGCTAACATAGGAGGACTATGGCTGACCAAGTTCACAGATGACTGCAAACTGGGTGCCATAATCGACTCGCCGACTGACACAAGCATCCTCCAAAAGGGTCTCACAGAGACGGATAACTGGTGCCAGAGCCATGGCCTAAAGCTAAAATGCCAAAAAGTGCATGGTCATCCCCTTTGGGAAAATCAAAGTGCCCACAAATTACCACACAGGTGGTAATCCATTAAGTACGGAAGAAGTAATTAGGGATTTGGGGACCCAAGTAGATAGCAATCTCTCCTTTGACAATCACGTTGCCAAAGTGGTTAGAAATACCTTCTATATAGCCCACCTTATCATGAAAGGGTTCACATCTAGATCAAGAGAGGTCATTGTGCCCCTCTACTCATCACTCATCAGGCCCATAATTGAATACAATGCCCCATTTGGGATGTACCTTACCCGACACCTGCAGCAACTGGAAAGACCCCAAAAGTACCTCACCAAGAGGATCAAGGGACTCAAACAGATGCCCTATGCAGTTAGGCTAAAGAAACTCCAGCTCTACTCAGTTGCTTACTGCCTACTCAGAGGTGATCTGTGCCTGACGTATAAAGCCATGTCCAATCCAGAATTAATGGACATGCTCCACCTCAGGAAATCCAAATCCCTTAGAGGTACACACTCCAGGGGCTTAAACCTCAGCACAGAAATAAATAGGACATGCTGGAGGGACAGATTCATATCCCAGAGGCTCCCCTCACTCTGGAGCAAAATTCCAATCCATGTTAGGCAGAGTCTCTCAATGACCCTCTTCAAGAGAAATCTTGACGAGTGGATGGGAGATCGTAGGTTTACCCCGGGATCTCTTCTGTGTCCGTACTAGACAGAGGCACAGTAAACTAACCTCAAAAGGGCTATCTTCTGTGACCTACTGTACAGAGGTACAGTCAACTAATCTAAAAGGGTGGCGAAAGCTAAACACACTCTGGTTAGGCTTATAAATGCACTAGGGCAGATAGCCTAGTATCAACCTATGAACCTATGAACCTATTAGACCGACCACAGACACAATGTACTGAATCTATGGTGAGTGTACAGACTATTATTGGCATGGCACTCTCTTCCATGACATGCCATGGTGCAACACTACTGCATATGGCAATACTACAAATAAGTGATATGTGACATATGACCTAGGCAGTTAATTGCATTAAAAGCCATATGGGTCAGTTGTGCAGATGCTGATTGGGATTCATACCATTTGTGGCTGCATATGTGTGCACACAAATATCATGATGGTGTGTAGCAATAACTGCTATGTGTACTACTGCTTTCACAATACCTGGCAGGGATATAGTAGCATGGACCATCATCATGAGACAGTAGTTGGTCAAACAATAAAAATGTGGAACGAGCAAAAGTGGAGAGAGCAACACCAAAGCAACAGCAAAAAAGAAAATAGTCTCTCCACACTGTCAAGCCAAATAAAATTTATTAAAAAAACGACAAAGCTTTCAGATATAAAAAACATCCTTCCTCAGTGTCTTTCTCAGTAAGACACTGAGGAAGGATGTTTTTTATATCCAGTAGTTGGTCAGTCAGGCCTGCAAATGTTACCAAAACCTGCAGGTTTGCATGCTAAACACGTGCACAGCCCTTGGAGGTCATACAGTACCATTACTAGTGCTATGGAGTCAGGGTTATGTCTGCCACACTTCATGACCTTGATTGTGTGCAGATATAACCATTCTCAGTGGGTTTGTCTCTACCCTCCAGTGCACTGTTGTGTTTCAGGATTACATACCCTCACCATCTCCTGCTACATTGCAAATGCTCAACATCTGTGGCCTACACATGTGTCATATTGCAGTATCCTAAACTAGGAACACCATGTGTACTGGCATATTCCCTGCCAATGCAGTGAAAACATGTAGGTGTACAGTGGCACCAGCATTGTACAAATGGGGATGTCATCCCTGGGTTGGGGTGAGGTGTGGATTGTGCAGCACATGTATCATAACTGCAACTTCCTAGACTTCCCCAACATGGTGCTGGTACATCAGAACACATTGCAACACATGGCTTTGGCAATGTCCCACCATTATGCAAGCCATATCTGTATTGAGCCATGGCTGATGTTGCCTGTGGTACACATAGGTTCATAGGTGAGTACTGGTCTATTGGTCCTGGGGTCTACATAAGCCTAGCCACAGGGGTTCCTAGGCATGCACCACCCAATAATGTTATTCCCCTGGGCTCCTGTCAGGCTGTGGCACAGATGTACTACCCAGGGTGAATTCCCCATTTCCCACCCAGTTGTCAACTGCTTTTGTAAAGAGGGCCAATGAGTAGCATTGTCTGACATGAATGGGTAGTTTGTTCCAGAGTGCTGGAATTCCTCAGGACAGTGCCCTATTCCTCCAGTATGTTCTGTGTAATGTGATGATAAGGTTTAGGACCCTGGAGTGTGTGTTTGCAGAGGGACTGGGATTTCCTTATGTGTAGCTTGTTCAGCTGCTCTGTGTATGACATAGATGTGTATATTAGGCAGATGTCAGCTGTGCCTGGGCAATGTGTACCGGAGTGTAGCCACAGTTGTCTGAGATGGTCTGTGTATTGCATGTGTTTGAGGCTGGTAATCCCATTAGTGAGGTGTGTGCTCTGTCAGTAAACATGTACAGCATGCATTATGGGTAGGTGTGTTAGATATGTACATGGCCTACACTTTAGCTAGAACATGCACAGTCTATTGCCAAGCATGACCTTAAACCATACTCACCAGCATCTGGACGGTGCCTTGCTGGTATCCCAGA
>NC_056744.1:1158342308-1158347308 GCF_019279795.1 Protopterus annectens
CATACAGGCGTGACAAGATGCAGGTGTTAATGCAATATATGTTGAGAATTGCTCTCATACACTTTGGGTGAGGTGCTAGAATGACAGGTTTGTTTTCATATGCATTCTCTGAGTATGTACACATCTGACTATCAGTTATATGTCATTAACAGCTGCCTGCATTTCTTGGATCATCACACTGATTTTCCAGGGGTACAGGGTACCAGGCTGGTGATGTGGGCCATTTATCTGGACATGCTGGACAGATTGGAACAGTTGTGGGGTATGAATATGCATACAACTTTCTATCTGAACTTCCTAGCAAATTCTATACAGTTATTGGGTATAATTATGCATACAGCTTTCTATCTGAACATTGTAACAGAATCTGTACAGTTGTGGGGTATGATTATGCATACAACTTACTAGCACTCCCGGGATTCAAACCCCTGCTGTGTGTGACAAAAAAAAAAATTACAGTTAACATCACAGTACACTGTGCTATCAGGGAGTTAATGTGAAACTTTCTACTGTTTTCTGTGTAAATCTCCCTCAATTGTACAATATGACTGACCTCTCGGCACTTCCAACATTGTTATACAGAACTTCATACACCTTTTATCTGCATAACACAGTGTGGGTAACACTGCTTAATACAACAGTAATATTTATAGTATGCAACAGTTCAACAACATATGAAAGAAGAGTAAACAGACGCACTCCAGGAGTTATACCTTTATTCACAGAATATAACAAATTTATTTCTACTGGTACGACAATTTCTAAGGCTCTTATATTTATTTGTTATGACAGTACATGCTGAATAATTACTAACCTGCCTCGCAAAGCAGCCTTTGCAACCTAGCATCATGGGCTTGCTGGTTTGCAGCCCACTCATCTGCAGCTGTCAGAGAAATACAGTGATATTTAACCATACCTATCCATAGTATACACAAGCTAGGCAATTATTAACTACTTAGTAAAATGAGTACTTAGTACTGGGGCATTAGGCATCTGCTGTGACTCCTGGATCCACTGTTCCAGTACAGCCCCCTCCGCTTCAGGTCAGCATGGTGGTGTCTGACCTGCTCACCAGTCCGGGGGATACCTGTGGCACTGGTGAGGTCATGGGCGAGACTGTCCCAGGCCTCTGTTTTATACTGTGAGCCCTGGTACTGGCCCTGCAGTAGTCTCTGCTCATGGTGTTTTACCAGGAGCCATACCATGATTTCTGACTCCTGGATGCCCCAACACTGCACACTAAATCGAGTGCCTTCACCCACACCAGCCATTCTGCCTGCAGTAGGGAGTTACAACCAGTTATGGGAAGTATTCCTGCCTGTGGGGTTTAAATACGGCCAAATTCTTGCACTTTCCATGATTGGCCGGTTTTGAAAAGGCTAAGCTATGGGCAAACCTGCTTACCTAAGGTTGGCAGTGCTTAAGGAGGTATACCAATTGACAGATTGAATCGGCTGCCCTACAGATTACTTACACTTAACAAGCTAAGCTGTGCAGCGGTTAGCATTGTTTAACAGTTGCTTAGCATTATATTTGCTTTTTGGCAGTGATTTATTATTCGTTACAGGTTATATATGTATCTGGTAGCCATGATTCATGTGTGCATACACTGTATGGGGTTCTGGGGACTTCTACAATTTATTAGAATAACTCCTCACATCTGTGCTTACTGCAGTACTCCAGTTCACATATTTATATGATGCAGCTGGGTATACAACATAAGGCTGTATAGAAAGTTCTTTCACATGTTCAGCTTGTTTTCCTATGGAGAGGTTTGTTTCTTAAAACCTCACTCCTATGTACTGTTGTGTTGGCTTAGTGGTTAAGTAATGTGACTGTAGTGTACAGGGTCCTGAGTCTCAACCTTGCAGAAGCTGTTTATTTTGTTTCTAGGCAGAACATGGACCATTGGGTACAGAGTGATTAAGGTACTTTAAAGCAGTTGTAAGCGGGTTTGCACAGGATTGCCTCCGGTTGCAGTTTCTTACACTCAGTTAGCTTCTACTTTGCTTAATCTGTGTAGACAATGTTTACCCACATGCAAACACACTTAAACATGCTTACTAGTGCTTATATATGCTTACTACTGCTTATTTGTGCTTAAACCTGCTTACTAGTGCCTTATTCATTATGACACTGACACTTCACATGTGCATTTAATGCAGTACCCCAGTTCACATTTAAATGTTATTTAGTAGGTTATACAGCAAAAAAAATGTTCATATACAGATTTCACATGGAAAATGGAATGTGCTGCAGTGGGACTTGAACCGGGAATGCCTGCTCTGCCCACTAGACTATTGCTGTGCTGCTTCATTTGCATATATCTTCCTTATTATCCTCTTCAACTTTCTAAGCTGCTTTAACTGTAGCTAAGCGATGGGCCCACCTGCGCACCTAGCTTTAATCGGTGTTTTAAAAAAAATAAATAAAAGGGTTTCTTTATTTACTTTTTCAGTATTGTTGCTGTTGTACACATGGGGAACTGTTGGTGGGGATATGCGGACACCTATGAGCGATTTCGCTCATCTCTTAACACTTTCTGCTTTTCTACATTGCAGGGGTGTGTTTATTCTGAGAGTTCTGCTCTCAGACACGCCCTCTGCACTTGTACATGCTCCGTGTAAGCCCGGGAGCTCGGGCAGCGCACCTTCATTAGTATGCATGGTGCGCTGCCATCCTGTGCCTAAATGGGTGCTTCTGTGCAGGACTAAACTATTCCTGCATGGAAGATTAGTGAATCTGGGGGAATGTATTTCACATAAACTCAGCACATTTGCTCATTCTGTGTCCTGTACCATTTTTAATATTTATAAATATGTATCTACAAGCAATGTTATTCACCTGCATGAGTATCTAGTTGACTCTATACTACGTTACGTGTCAAACAATATCCGAACCCATCATGCATGACCTTTAAGACTAAAACATCTTCAGCAAGTGGCTGCTACACAGCAGGTTACAAAACTGCATTGCTGGGAATTAGTGCTGGATCTCAGGTGACACCATTACCAGCCATTCTCCAAGAGAAACTCTGTCTTCATGCCATGAATACAATTTGTTTTTAAAACTTGACAAATTATCTGCTAATCTGACTTGTGCAAGTACCAGGCCCCATGTATAGCCTTCTTTAATCTGAATATAATTTCTATTTTCATCTTCATATTTTCCAACTCAACTAATAATTAGTTGAAGCTAGTATTTCTTTCATGTCTCAATAGACTGAGCCTTGATGTGCAATTCAGTTGCGTAATTTCTTAAGCTTTTGTATACCCAAATTAGACCATGCCTTATCCGTTCACAGTATGCACAGAAAAACTTAATTTTTAAAGTCTTTCCTTATATTTATGCTAGTGAACTATTTTTGACCCTTTTCCAGGACCTAGAGTGCATTTAGAAACTAGTTCCAATTCCATATTCTGTAATAGGTCTAATAATAGTTCTGTAGCTTAGAATCATCAATATTGTTTTATCTCTTGATGTTATAAACCTTAATTTGGTTCTGACTTCCTTCTTCTTTCGGCTACAGTATAACTTTTCCATTGTAATGTTAAATGAAAAAATAAATAAAACACTAATCATTAGGAAACAGAGCAAGGAAGTTCATGAAAGCCTTACCAAATGTAAGATATATGGGTACATCTAGCTCAAATGAAAGTGTATGGTTTTGGAAATATTTTGGTACTATAACAGATAATAAAATCAATTTTAAAGACCTTGTAGATTTGCTAGATAGTGTGCCCATCAAGAAATTATGTGTCCTTCACATAGTAAAGTTCCTTCCTCTTACTGTTGTCAGGTGATTAGTGGCAGAAGCACTTCTTATAAAAAAACTGTTAAAGGATTAGTTGCCATGGAAAATATTAGTAGAAATACATACATGAAACTTTCTCCCACATTCAACACAATCCCATAATTACAGCATGTCTCTAATAAGAGACCTAGGCTGGATAAAATCACATTGTAAAATGTATTATGCGCAACTATCCTTTATCTGGAAAATTCTTCATAAAAATCAATGCTTTGATTTCGATTGCCTGATAAAATGGAGCAATCCTGTAGGACAAGTTAAATAATCAAATCAGCACTCGTGAAAGTCATTAGATCTGATAAAAGTGTTGATAGAGCTTCCAGTACTTTCCTTCTGAAGACCTGTATTTGTGTACCAACTTGGACTAGGTCTATTCCTAGTCAGTTTAAGCTACCCTGCAAAATTTATGTGATTCAGCAGTCACCTTGTCTTACATGTGGGGTGACGTAACGGTATTCTACCAGTTTTGACTGTTAGCTGGTTGTTTGATTTTATTGTGTAATTATGTTCTCAGCATGAGTGCAATTACCTAGCTGTCTCTATCCTTGCATAACATTGTCTAGTTATAAACAATCTTGTGAATTTATATTATGTTTCAGTAACATTTTTTTTTAATTTTAACTGCACCATCAACAGTCATGTTATAGTTTATTTCAGATTAGTAACCCTAGTCCACCAGGTGAGTTAACAGTGTATGATCACAACAGGATATTAGACTATTTCTTCCTATCTACATATTTAATCAGCTCAGTGTTATAACTTACAGCTAATCTGCTACTGTATACTTTATCATTTAACAAACTTAATGAAAACCTAGCCATGTTCTCTATTAGGAGGTTCCCAGTATGTTCCATTTTTGCTTTGATGATAATTACTCTAATATATGTGAATTTATATTTCACTTGTAAATGCACTATAAATATTTTCTTTGCTGATGAGGCATGCGTTTACTTTAGCACAACACTGACAATATAGTTTATACTGACTTCTATACAATGCAAAAGGACATGATCACAATTCATTGTCTAGTACATGCAAAGAGAAGTATAATTTTACTTCTTTCTAGTGCATGGAGAGCCGCAATTACACTCTGAATCTAGAAAGACCAGCTTGTTAACATGCCTCCTTTGTAAATGAGTTATTTCTAGCACTGCCAATTTGGTTACTAAAATATAAATTAGTCGGTAAG
>NC_056744.1:1158352308-1158362308 GCF_019279795.1 Protopterus annectens
TATGACAATAGTCTCATGAAAGCTGATTTTGACAGCCCTGTGATGGTTTGAATTCCCAGAAACATTAATAGAATTAGTGCATATATAAGGAACCAATGACATAAGTATAAAAAAGTGTTCAGACTCATAGAGGGGTTGTCAGTGGGAGTGGATGCAGGCTATTTACACAGATCCGATAACACAAGTATTAATGGTGTTTGGACTTACTGAAATGGTCCCAGTAGGAGTGGATGTGCATCATGGTTCCTCTTTCAGACCATTGCTGCTCATACTGGTGATGGACATCATCAGCTAACAGACTGGATGGGACAGATCAACAATGCTACTGTATGCAGACAATGTAGCAGTACAAGCAGATACTGAACAGGAACTTCAGCAAATGATAGGAAACTGGAAGGCAAAACTAAAGGAACATGGGCTGAAATTGAGCACAGACAGGACAGGGAGTATGGCAGCAAATGGGGGACATAAGAAGAAGTTTAAATTTGAGATAGATGGGGAAATAGTAGAATAGGTTAACAGCTCCAAGCTCTGGGAGGTATGGCTGAATTAGAATATCAAAGCTAGAATTACTGTAGTCAACTGAAATTAAGTGTCAGGAGTAGTGTGTGTCAGAAGAATGCCAAAGAAGCTGAAAAATAATGTGTGCAAAGCATTGTTTTGGCACAGAAGTGGGGGCCGTGAAGGCTGAACAGCTGAGGAAGCTTGGAGTGATGGAGATGAAGTGCCTAAAATGGGTGGTAGGATGCACACAGATGAATAAATTAATAAATCGGAGCAAAAGCCAAAGTAGCCTCGGTTGCAGAGGTAAAAAAGAACAGATTATGGTGATTTTGTCACAAGTGCAAGAAAATGGAAGCTGAGTTATTAAAGAAGGTGTGGGATAGACAGGGAGAAGGCAAGAGGAGACAAGGATGTCCAGCCAAAAGATGACACACAGCAGTCAGGCATGCTATAAAACCCACATTTCCGAGGTTTTTGCACTTGTATACAGCCCAGCAAGCTCCTACCTGGTGCCCTGCAGAGTTCTACAGCAGCAGAGAGACAAAAGAGAGACTTTGGAGTGATTAAGTATAATTTTTCTGCATTTTCTTGCTGCCTTTAGCTAATTCTGCCTAAAACGCCAATTTGTTTAGAGTTTCTGTGATTTAAAAAGCTTGTTTCAGCCACATATTGCACTTTAACAAAGTCATGCTTGTGTTTAAATGACCTGTTTAACTGTTGTATGCTACACACTCAAGTGTGATAGCCATTTAAAGTATTTTTTTGATTGTATCTGTTTTATTTTCTAAAAAAAACAAAAAAAAAAAAAAAATATACTTGTTTTCCCACCTTTCTAAGCTAGCATAGTCCAGTTTTCAGATTAGTGCTGAATTAAGGCTGTGTTACAAGTTTCTGTGTTTGCCCATACCTTACTTCGATAGAAGGAAGTTTCTCTGTTCATCTGTAAGAGACCCAGGAGCTTTGAGCAGCCTATCTATCCCTGGAGGAGTGGTTTCAGCCCAGAAATTAGTAGTTTATTGGTCATTTTGGGCTAATTTCTATCTCTTTCATTTCCCTGCTATTTGCACGCCGGTTAGCTGGGGTATAACTATTCCCGGCTCCACAAAGTCTGCTCTTCAATTTTTCCCTTGGAATTAGACAAACTTTCAACTTTCAGCTTAAGCACTCAAACCAATAACTTCTCAGCCCGGCACTTGCTCAAAACTCATAGCAAGCACTAATAAACCTTAGCACTAGACCCCCCCCTATACTGTAGAGAAGGACAAGGCTCTCTATTTGACCTCATCAGCCAATCAGTAAAAACAGTTCACTATACCTATCCAGGCATGTCCAAAGGGCAGTTTCAGGTGTACTCTCCGGGCCAACTGGTGAATCTGGGCATTCTGAGGCAATGTTACAACTGCCTCATGTACACAGACAACCCTCTCCTCCTACCACCAAACACGAACACATGCAAAAGATGCAATTATACAGCCAAAATGGAGGCTAAGCTTTCTCAACCCAAGACTGGACCAGGCAGTCAAGAGGAGAAGGGAATTACTTCCATCACACCACCAAACTCACATAGACCTATGAAACCAGCACCAGCAAAAAACACACATAAATACACAAAAACATATTCAGAGGCTCTAAATAAAAATCTGCAAAAACAACAAAGACCTCCAAAGCAGACATCCAAGCAACCTCTATCCCCCAACACAAACCATGAAGCACATACTTCACAAAACCAGCATGCCATGCCATCACAGCCCTTAAGGCAAAATAATATACCCAACACACTAGTAATAGGTGACTCTATAGTCAGACACACTGATGTCCCACTCACTAGGCTGAACAAAGAGAAGGTTACTGTTAGCTGCCTGTCAGGTGCCAGGATCCGCCACACAACACAAGCACTCAGGTCACTCCAGAACAAGTACAAATATGACTCTGTCATTGTCCATGTTGGTGTGAATGACCTGAGCCATACCTCCCTGGACTACATGAAAAGAGACATGGAGGAGCTCTCTGATCACGTAGCCCAGGCCAGTATGACCCTGACCCTGAGTAGCACTCTGCCCTCACCAAGAATGATACCATGGTATAAAGAAAATATTATCAACTTCAACAATTGGCTTAGCTTCTGGTGTCATTCAAAGGGGATCCAGTGTCTGTCAGCCTGGGATGACATGCTCAACAAGCCGCACTGCTTTGCTAGAGACAGCTTGAACCTGTCACCCTTAGGGTTTCGAATACTGGCCAAGGCTCTTGCCATCCCCATTGTGCCTTTTTTAGGCAAGGCTCAAAAGACAAACCCACTGCTATAAATAGCACAAGTAACAAAAAATGAGGGTAATGCTACTCAATGCCAGAAGTCTAAACCTTAAAATGCATGCACTCGAGGCACTCCTCAGTATGGAGAAAATCGATATATGTGCAGTAACAGAAACCTGGTTTAAGGCTCCAGAGAGCACCCAGCACTACCAGGCTACAACTCATATCATACATTTTGGGCACAAAACCCAGACAGAAATACAAAAGGTGGGGGGCGTATCCATATTCATCAAGGATACCCACACCTCCAGGTTAGTGGCACAGCACGATGCCTCAGATCATCCATGTGCAACTAACAATGGGCAAAACTGCAATCCAAATTGTAGCTTGCTACAGATCACCCATCATGTCCCAGGACCCTCATTCCACATTTCTGGAAACAATGGGAAACATAAAGGTCCTACCAAACACTCTGATATTGGGTGATTTCAATTACCCAAACATTAACTGGGAGAACAACTCTAGTACTAACTCCCTTGTCCAACATTTCCTAGAATTTATAAACTCTAACTCCCTGGATCAACTGGTCAACACCCCCACCAGAGGTGACAACATAATGGACCTGGTCATCACCAACATGGGTGACTGGTGTTCCACAGCAGAGGTCAACCTCTTGCTGGTTAGATCTGACCATAAACTAATCACTCTGGATATCCACATTCCGTCCCCACCCCCGGTCAAAGAAACCACCTTGAAAAACTTTTCAAAAGCAAACTTCACGTTACTTAAGACCAAGGTGGAAAGTTTCAAAGCCCCCATGCTGAAGGATAATGCTGTCCAAGCTGCAAAATCCTTTACAAATGCACTTTACGGGCACCTACATGAATGCATGGATCATGATATCCCAAGCAAAACCAAGACTTACTCCACCAAGAAAAGGAAACCAGTCTGGTGGACCCCTGCCATAAACAAGATATACAATAGAAGGAGGAAACTAGTACAGAAAAGAGTAAAATCCCAAGAAGGAAAGACATCCCTGATCAGTATCAGCAAGAAATTACAATCCCTCATAAAATTATCTAAGGCTAGCTTCGAAAGAAAAATTGCCAAGCACTCCAAAGATAACCAAAAGGCATTCTTTAACTATGTCAAGACTCTAAGTGGTAATTCACAGATCTGATCGGAGTTAGTTACACTGAACCAACCGATATCTCCAACATCCTGGCATACAGGTTCAGTGCAAACTTCACCCCCTCTCACCCCCAAAAGGGCCCATAACCATACCAGAAGAAGGTTTTGCTCCTGAAATCACAGACACTCAGGTTAAAACAGCTCTCTCCAAAGCCAAAAACACAGCATCAATGGGACCTGATGGTGTCCCAGGCTGTGTCCTACACAAGCTCAAAGATGAACTAAGCCCTCATCTAAACACACTGTTCAACTCAGCTCTCCACAGGCTACATGCCCATAGAGTGGCGCACAGCAACATTTATTCCGCTGCACAAAGGTGGAGCCACAACAGACCCTGGGAACTATCGCCCTATAAGCCTGACTAGCTTGGTCTGGAAGGCTATGGAGTGCATCATCATGGATCTCATTAACAGAGACATTGGGAACCTCCAAACACTGGACCCTACCTAGTTCAGCTTTATTAAGGGCAGATCATGCCTCCTAAACCTGGTGGACTTTTTTGAGACAGTTACCAAGGCTATAGATGAGGGAAAGGTGGTCCACACAGCCTACCTAGACCTTGCAAAGGCCTTCAACACCATTCCCCATTCAGGTATTATAGACACGCTCACCAGCCTGATCATAAATCCCTACATCATGAGATAGGTTGCCAACTGGCTCATGGACAGAACCCACATGGTAAGAGTTGTGGGAGCTAGATCTGACTCTAACCTGGTTACAAGTGGCGTTCCCCAGGGATCAGTCCTAGGACCCCTCCTCTTTGGCATATACTTCTCAGAAGGATAGGCAAGCACAGGAGGACTACTGCTGACCAATTTTTCAGATGACTGCAAACTAGGGGCTATAACTGACTCTCTGGCTGACACCGGCATCCTCCAAAAGGGTCTCACTGAGACAGATACCTGATGTCAAAACCATGGCCTCAAGCTAAATGCCAGAAAGTGCATAGTCATAGTGCATGGTCATCCCCTTTGGAAAAAAAAATAGTACCCACAAGCTACCGCATAGGTGGTAGCCCCCTAAATATGGAAGACATAATCGGGGAACTGGGGACCCAAGTAGATAGTAACCTCTCCTTTGACAATCACATTGCCAACGTGGTTAGAAAATCCTTCTATGTGGCCCACTAAATCACAAAAGGGTTTGCATCCAGATCAAAAGAGGTCATTGTGCCCCTCTATGCATCACTCATCAGACCCATCATAGAGTACAATGCCCCATTTGGGATGTACCTTACAAGACACCTGCAACAGCTGGAAAGACCTCAGAAGTACCTCACCAAGAGGATCACTAGCCTCAAACAGATGCCTTATGCAGCTCGACTGAAGACACTCCAGCTGTACTCGGTTGCATACCGCCTACTCAGAGGTGATCTCTGCCTGACATACAAGGCCATGTCCAACCCAGAATTGATGGACATGCTCCATCTAAAGAAAACCATATCCCCTTGAGCTACACACTCTAGGGATCTAAACCTCACCACAACAACAAATAGAATGTGCTGGAGGGATAGATTCCTGTCCCAGAGACTTCCCATGCTCTGCAACAGAATTCCAATCTACATTAGGCAGAGCTCCTCGCTAACCTTCTTCAAGAGAAACCTTGATGAGTGGATGGGAAACAGAAAGTATACCCCGGGGATCACTTCAATGGCTCTGCTGGACAGAGGCACAGGGAACTAATCTAAGGGGGAGGCGTAAGCCAACACATTCCAGCTAGGCTTATAAATGCCTTCGGGCAGATAGCTTAGTACCTACCTATGAACCTAAGGAAGGAGCTACACTGAATCGAGGGAAATGGAGACAAGTAATGCAACACTCCAGTTCCATGTAAAAATGTGAAAAATGGTGTCGGCTTTGGTGATATATGTGTTTTTTTTTTTTTTTTTTTTTTTTTACAAAATATAACGTCATGCTAAAATGCTATGGAGACTTTTCCTCACCATTTACCTGAATCCAGTCCTGCTTCTAACATTGTATCTGCGTGTAAAACTAAATTAGTGTTTCAGACAACACAAGGTAACCTTCTGGAAATTAAACAATTGCATTTCTAGATAAGTTTTTAGTCTAAATCTTTATCCAAGGTTCGGTACTGCCAGAAATAATATGTGTCTTTCGCTAATTAACTGGAGTGCAATAATTATTAGAAGATTATTAATTTTCATTGTCTGATTAATGTAGCCTCCACATGTTATCTGTCTGTCTGATACACACATAAATGTACACAAGCAAGCAGATGCTATGGTATTCCTGACGTTGCATATAATCTATCTATAACTTGAAAGTATGCACATAACACTTACGTAGACAGGCATTTTAGAGAACATTTTGCTGCTAAAACATCACTCATTGACAATATATAATATCAGTAATTTTTCAGTTCTTGTCAGAAATTTTGCTCAGAGTCCTGTTTTAAAACGCTACATTTTTATTTCTACTCTGATGGCACCTTTATGAAAGGTCAGGGTCCTGACCTACTCTTCAGCAGGTCTGTTGTGTGACCAATTCCTCTACAGACTGTTTTAGCAACTTTAGTGTTATTTTTGTCATATTTACAGAACGAAATATACAGTGACAGTTCTCAGCCTAATTCCACAGAAATCAGGGATGGAGATAAAATAATCAAGGATATTCTTTTTAAAAATTGGTACTATTCACTTAGGAAGTAAAGAAAACACAAGGATTTGAACTGACTTACATTTAATAAGCAAGAATCAATGTAGTTTTAATATGTAATTTATAGATGGTATGATGACTCAGTTATTTGTATTCATTTGCTAATCAGGCAAAATGAACCAGTTTGGTTTGACTTGGAGCCCTTCAGTCACATGGTCAAGAGTTTGTTTGTTTGTGTCTTTTGGCTTTTCCCAGTTAGGGGTCGCCACAGCGGAATTCCGGTCCGCTAATGATTGGTAGTGGATTTTTACATACCGGGTTACCAGCCCTGATGCACAACCTTCAATGAAGGCACGCCCTAGTCAGGTATGCATCCACACAGAATACGCTCTAGCTGAGAATCGAACGGGACAACGTCTTGCTATGAGGCGACAACGCTACCGCAGCACCACCACCACAGTCACATGGTCAAGAGTAAATGTAATATATGTGCCAGTTTAGAACATCCAATCTACCAGCATGCATTTGGAAGGAACCCAGAACACAAGAAGAGTGCATACACAGACAGTGAACCAAAGTCATTATCCAACCCCAGGCCTTGAGCCTACAAAGGCAATAATCTTATCCACTGAGTCACCAAGCTACTCAATAAATGTTTTTGTCTCACATCTACTCGTTATGATCTCTAGTTACTGACTTTTTGAAGCCTGTATGTTCTCCCTCTGCCTGTGTGAATTTTCTCCTTATTACATGCTCTTTGACTGATTACTGTAAACAGTCAAGTTATGCTGCATTTTCCCATTTCGCAACTGTCTTTTGTGCAAGAGAAAATGTATCTGTATTTACTGTTTTGATTTCCTTTGTGCTTTGTTTTATTTTGTTTGTATAGCTTTGGTTTATGAAGTGAGCTGCTTTGTAGCACTTTGCTGGTTTTACTACTGTGAAACACTGTGCTCAGCCTTGCCTTCGCATTTTAAATGTAGTTTATTTTCTCTCAGGTACTTGCTGCATATTGTTTTCTTCTCTTCAGTTTTACCAGCCTACACATATTCTGCATTCCTGAAAATAGCCACTTTGCATTTTTTTGCTTTAACAAAAGAATCAAAATAAAAAAACTGAAGTGCTTAAGAAACGAGGAAATAAACAGTATTTTGTTTTTCATTTTTATTTATATTTGAATGGGATGAGAAAGAGATTTAACCTTTGTGCTCATTTTTAGCTGTAAACAAGATTTTAATTAATCATTCAAGAAACAATATATCCCATTTTGGCTTCACATCCCTAACAGTGCACAAGGGACAACACTTGTATTAATCATTCCAAAGCCCCCCCCATACCCCTTGAACTTTTATATATTAACTGCACAGTTGAAACAACTTGAAGAATGGGGAAATTACCCCCCAAAAGGTCATTACTGCTGGCACAACTTTCCAATGGTGATTTCCTGTGGAGGAGTTCCTATCATTGAGGGGTTGAATTTCAGGCAAATGTTGCTTGAGAGTTCAGTTTTTGTCCACCTGTAGATTACCCCCACCCCAAGACAGCTCTAATTATGTTGTTTTCATTTCTCCAATTGATACACAAAGCTTTCTTTTACATTCCAGCTAAATTGTGATTGCTCAAATTACACAAAAGTACAAATATACAAATATGTACTTAATAAGGAATATACATTATGTATTGTGTAATATCTGACCTTTAAAACACTTTGTCATTCCCTGTAGTTTAAAGTAAATGGTTCCATAAATAAAAGAGTATACCTGCTGCACTGCTGTAATACCACAGAAAGAGATATACTTCATAAATGTACTTTTTGGAACTTTGTTGGGGTAGGTTTGTAAAGAGCATGAAAATTTATAACATCTCTTGTAAAATCCTGATATGGACAAATAACTCTATGATGCAAAGGGATGGACTCTGATTCTAGTCCCAGCATCTTCGGGTTTAGTAGTGAATCCTGGTGCAGGATGATTCAGCTAAGGATGGACTGGAATTAGCACCTGATGTTGATCCTGCCATCCCAGGGTGAGAGGGGTGTGATGTCCCACTGCCCAAATACTGCCTGATGTGTGGTCAGTCTCTGTCTCAAACACAACATATGTGGATTCAACAGCCAAGCACTTCAATCTGCCAAGCAGTTCACAACACTGTAGACTGGGGAGGGTGTGCACAGTTACATTCCTGAGGCCTGTTACTACAGGCCCTGTCTCAGCAGTGTGCTTGTCTGCACTAGGGGGTAAGACCAGAGGATCAATTCTCCAATGAATATCAAAGATTAACCATGACCCTGCCAGCCAGTTGATTCACTGGTCTTTAACCTTGTGATCCCCCCCACTACCACCAGTACCATTACCTGGTATACTTCAGCCAAGAGGAAAACTGAACTTAAAGGTCAAAACTGACACACAAGACCTGGAGAGAAACTTGATACTTAAAACACTACGGATTGGGGGTGCAATAGGAATGATTCAGTGGAAGGGCCAAAAAAATTGCAAAAACTGTGTCAGGAAAAAAGATATAACAAAAATCAGGAATTGGATTCTGGTAGAATGATGAATGAAATGATACTGGGTCCAAAGATATACTAACATACCTTTATTTCCTGCATATTTACAGGTCATTTAGCATGTAGTATAACATAATGCAGAAGATGATTTTTGACAGCTTGGACCTTATTGCTTTGCACTGTGCACGGTTAAGCATTTATATGCACTCAGACGGAAAGTATGACTGCACCATTTTTAGATCTGCAGAATCTTATCTGAGCTACTCAACAGCAGTAGCTTGTCTTTCTGAAATATAATTTGCTGAAAGGTTTTTATAGTGCAAGCTAAAGTTCTTATGGAGCTGTAACTCAGTTGTTTACTGTTAGTGTAGCACTAGTCTTGCGCAGTGATAACACGCATTTTGAAAATGAATCTGTTACTTATGCATTTATCAGAGTTTCAAACAGATGTAGAAACTTAGTCTCAGGAGATGACAGCATGTAAAGGCAACAGCATTAAATAGGATTATATGCATGCTATCAGCATTTGCTTGGTAGCTAAATCAGTAAAGCCAAACAGATAATTTCCTTAGCCAGTGCTTTTGAACTACAAATAGTATGCATTGCTACCAGTTATGTGAAACAACATAAAATATACTTGTTTTCATATTTGTGTTGTCTGCTTAATTACTTATTCACACACATATTTGTTTCATATATAAACATGCATAAATCTTTGAAAACCTAAAACAAGTAAAATGTTTTGGTGTATATAAGAAATAAGAAAATGCATTGAAAATCAGTACGATGATACAAGATATGAATATATGAAACCTTATGGATGATACATTACTGAATATATAAGCCATATAAAGATGATGAAGATATTTATTTGTACTCAATAACTGGCAGGCCACATTAGACATGCTGTTCATCCCTGGATGTGATATGA